>NW_026855321.1:0-49854 GCF_026571515.1 Ruditapes philippinarum
TTTCTCCTGTAAAGTCATAATTATATTGTGATAATGTTTGTACGCTTAACATATAGTTTAAAAGTTTGTCTTATATAACTCTGCGCCGGAATAACCAAATGTCCGAGATTATAGCGTATTTGCCGGTCTACTGTTGCAGTCGCATAGGGGACGTCTTTTCATGCCGAATCTTCCTGGAGCCTGTACTCCGTTCGATGGTGGTGAAGGAGTCGACAATACTGCCAAGGCATCAGCTTTCCGGCAAACGATAACAAAACAATCCTTGTTAACGCCAATCTCCAGGGTTAGTCACGACAGGTCAACCAATCATCTCTGGTACTTGAGATGACTTAACCTTGACCTGTCATGTGCAATGGAGGGATTTGGAGAAGAACCGTTTACATATGCATTATTCGTTATCTTGTAAATATGTTGTTATTAAGTTATCATGGGCTTTTAAAGATCCTGTAACTCAATTGTTTATGGTTTTATATCATAAAAATCAATATTGTAAGTTCCAAAAAGTTATTTGTAAAGATGTTACATTTTATGTAAATAAAGGGGGATAATTAGAAATTTATTTTCTATAAAGTCTAAGCTAAATGTTTCAGTAAGAAATGAATGCACATATTTAATTATTCCATACAATGCTTTAAAGCAGTTGAAATACACACATAACATATTCTTGGATGTTTGAAAATTGTTTTAGAAGAATAATTACATACATATTTAAAATTTCACATAAGTGTGTTACAGCCCTACTGACAACATACAAGATCAACAAGCGTTATTTGATTGAAAAAATGTCCATGTCATGCTTGCATTTAATTTATTTCAGGTTGATTTGAAAAAATAGATTATTATTGTAATATACAATTTGGGTATTTTAGAAATAATTAGAATTAGCGACACGTACTGATGCATAAGTATTGATATGAATAAAGACACAGTAAAACATAACTATATCATGAATATAGTGTTACTATTATACAAATAAACTATATGATTTTTTTATATTTTAGTAAAACTATTGGATTATTCCAACATATTTTTATTATAATTCTTTAAAAAAGGAAAACGTTGTTTCTTATTTGTTGTTTTATTGCAGTGCAAGTTTTACTGAATACCAACATGGACATTTTGATCTGCTGCTGCTTAATAGTATAGTTACATACATGTACAGTACGTACATGATTTTTTTGTTTATTATTATCATTGTTATTATTATTTTTAATAATAATAATAATAATAATGATAAAGATAATGGTATGTAATTGTCTCGGCAACCGTACTTTTACTGGCCTAAATCAACCTTCATAAGCAACGTATTGTTTTAAATGAATTATTTTTCATGTTGTTAAGGAATTTATGTTTCATTAGATCAAATGTAAATGATAAACGCCTTATCTAATCTTTAAACACAGTTTTATATGTTGTTAATCGCTGAATCGTGATAAGGTCAGCGAATTTTCAAGTTATTACTGTAAAAACTTAAGTTATTATTTTTCGAAGCCATCCCAAGTCCTGAATAAATGGAATGTTACGATTGTATGTACTATAATTATGATAAGTTTTTGGGACATTTTTGTTTAATGACATCAAATCTAGACGTTTAAATATCTTTTTTATACTTATGTGTTGGGATTGACAATTATACAGTACCATTTTTTTAATGCGTTGCAGAACCCAACATTTTAAGCTTCTGTGAAAGGAAAATATTTAGTAGCATCAACCTTCACATCCTTCATCAATTTAGTGGTCTACGATCAAGTAAGATGTCTGCGCCCAAGGAAATGAAAAGTAAACTATCGAAATTTCTGGAAATATAACATTCAGAGATCTTGAAACTTACTTGTAACAAGACATTTAGTCTAATGGTGGTTAGCTTAAGCAGGTTTTTAAAAAAAGTTTGAATGAAAAAATCTGATGCAATCTAAATTGTGAAAGTCAGAATAAAGTGGTAAGGGTCAACTCGTCCCTATACCAACTCGGTACGATTCAACTCGGCCCTCTAATAAAAACATATTACTAATAATTAGGATAAAGATTGTTAAGTTAATTAACTTTTCAACGAGTAAATTACTATACAATTATTCAGACCAAATAGAAATTAAAAAAGGCAGGTATTGTTGAAATTATTTTTGTTTAGAAGACACAATATCCGGCGGCACGAAATACCCAAATATATCCAAATATAGCAATATTTATTTTTGTTTGTATAAAATATAGATTATAATGAGAAATAAATAAATATTTATTAAATATAATATGACTTAGCCTGCTATAATTTTCATTCATTCCGTTGAAATGGACAGTTACGATATTGTAAGAAAATAAAGTTGTGACATTTGCTTATCTTAGTACCATATAGGTTCTTTACGGTCTCCCTAATTACCGACAAGAACCGTCAGGAACCGACAAGAACCGACAAGAAGTAAAAATAGGAAAATACGAATTAATTTCACTTATTCATCATTTAAAAATAATAATTCCTAATATTTTTTACATAAAAAACATAATAAATTCGTTCTGAACCATGTTTAAAGGCAAATATCTATACCGACAAGAAGTCAGTCTCAGTTTCTCACCGTCAAGAACTCGGCCATCTTTCGTATCATTGATATTACATTAAGAATTTGTGTATAAGTGTTAAATCATAAATTATTTTTATTAAGATTATGTTGTTTTTTATAAATAATAATTATTATGTTAAATGTTTTCTAATTCAATTAAGAATATCATCATTAATGAATGATGATATGAGAATATTCGCGGGATACTGACAAGAAATTTTCATTATTGCGTAGGTTTTTAAATGTGTTCAAAATAATTTATTGTCTAGCCTATATTCAATAATATAATTTTAAAACTTTTCGTTGTCATTGATTACAAAATATCCTGCATTTAGGCAACTTATTTCTGTACCGACAAGAAATGTGTTCATGTCTACCGACAAGAAATGTTTTCATGCCTATAGTACCGACAAGAAAATAGTATCATGCTTCATGATCATGTTTTTCTTTAAAGAGACATTATGTACTGTAAATAGGCAAGATATAACATATTTGAAATGAAAGTGATCAGTTATAAGTTGTTTAAAAATAATAGTATTTCATAACTGTTATCAAAATATATTTCATATTTAAGTTTGTACATACCTGCCATTTAAATTATCCAATTATTTTAATTTTTTTTCCATTTACAATTTTTACACAAATACACCGTAAAGCATGCAATAAGAATATAGAAATAAAATAAAATAATGGACAAAAACATAAATTAATTCAGTTATTTTATTAGCATATATACATATAACATATTCAGGGCAAAAATTTTTTTTTTTTCAAGTACAAATTTTCAAAATAGATTGCCTCAAACAAAATTGATTGATATTACTCAATTAAAGCTTGTGCGCGTGTGTTTCTCACTCAGTTAGCTTTGAGCGATTTTTAATTTAATCAAAGCTGGTGAAAACTTAAGCCGTTGTATTGCGCTTGTTATAGCAAAGGCTTGGTGTGAAAATGTGCGAAAACAATTTCGAAATGAACAGCTGTGAAAGAAAGAGATAATTCGTTACATTGAACAGAACAGAACACAAAAACTTTATTACTTGGTTTAAGCATAAAAAGCTCATCACCATATTAAATATACAAATACAACATATAATACATAAATGACACATGACATTAACATATATTATAATTACAAAATAATGGTTTTGCACATGTGATGTGAGAATGTTTAATTTGAGACGCGAAAGTTACTCAAAAAAGCATATGAATACATATATAATACACAAAAAAAAGTTAAAAATTTCTGCAACCTCTGCCCGTAAGTTTTTGATAATAAAATATTAAAACCTATAGTAGGATATCTGTTTATTTCTTTACTTCTAGTGGAGAAATGAACCACAAACCTAATGAGACCTGTGGAGGGGTCGAAATAGGTTTCAATGTTTTTTCATTAAACAAATACAAGCGTTATAATGCATAACGTCACATCTTTGTACGTCACGATGTCCGTCTTTTCTTCTCAGTGGTGAGAATTAAGTCATCATCAATTTCTTCAAAAACTGAAAAAAAAGTACAAAAGAAAGATTATATACATGTTGTTTCACTACAGCTCGTTCTCAATTTCTTGTCGGTAAATCTTCATTACGCATGATCCCTGTTGTTTTTTTTCTTGTCGGTAATCGGTTTGTTAAAATATATTTTAAAACTAAATGGAATAAACACAAATATTTTTTTCTTATATGCATTAAAATATGAAAGTTTAAAGTTATCTAATTACAAAAAAGATTATAAACATGTTCTATGTATCGACACTACAGCTCGTTCTCAATTTCTTGTCGGTAAATCTTCATTACACATGATCCCTGGTTTTTTCTTGTCGGTAATCGATTTGTTCAATTTATTTTAAAACAAAATGGAATAAACACAAATATTTTTTTCTTATATGCATTAAATATGAACGTTTAAAGTCTTAAAAGTTATTTAATTACAAAAAAGATTATATACATGTTCTACATCTACACGACAGCTCGTTCTCAATTTCTTGTCGGTAAATCTTCATTACGCATGATCCCTGGTTTTTTCTTGTCGGTAATCGATTTGTTAAATATATTTTAAAACTAAATGGAATAAACACAAGTATTTTTTCTTATAAGCATTAAAATATGAAAGTTTAAAGTGTTAAAAGTAATTAAATTACAAAAAAGATTGTATACATGTTCTTTCTACACTACAGCCCGTTCTCAATTTCTTGTCGGTAAATCTTCATTACGCATGACCCCTGGTTTTTCTTGTCGGTTGCATATACATTCATGCAATGTTATGAAAAATTATTTCATGACTGCAAATAAGGTTGAAACATGTTTATAAGATATTCTGACCACAACTTTTGCAACTGATTATATTATTTATATTATATTGAAAATAACAAATCTTTCTTGTCGATGTCAACGTAACAGTAACAGTACGCGTTGCACTCGAATTTTTCTTGTCGGTACACATATATTTAATTTTCTATAAAAATACAAGAAAGACCTTTTCAAATATGAAAAATATATATGCCCTGCATGTTTAACAATGATAAAAACACATCTGTACTTGTTTATTTGTAATATATAGGCTCTTGTCGGTTCTTGTTGGTTCCTGGCGGTTCTTGTCGGTAATTAGGGAGACCCGGTTCTTTATGAATGTACTTGCATTTTTAAATCAAGATATGATATTTGTTGTCTACACTTACATTTTTAAGGTGTAATTTTGTATATTTAGGCAATATTTGGGTATATTTGGGTATTTCGTGCTGCCCCACAATATCTCATCATATAAGGTAGACAGACGTTTCACTATTGAGAAGGTTCACACCAATACGGTTCACACCAAGACGTTTCACTCCCAAATGGGAGTGAAACGTCTTGAAGACATTTCACTCCCATTTTATACCAAAATTATTTTGATACTTTTGATATACTACAATAGACCTTAATTTTACTAATAAATGAAAGTTTGGTATGTCATTATTGTTAAAGTTTTATTATTTTATTTTTTACTTGATTAGACTTTGAGAGATCTTTGATCTGATATCTTTTCAGATATTTATTCTTATTTAGGGAAGGATATCATATATGACCGGATATAGGATATAATTGTATGAAAGTAGCAGTTCTCTAAAGATGTTAATGATAATAATTCAAGTATATTTTTTATATCAATAAGTAAAAAAAAATTCTGTAGATAATCTTACATAATATATTTAATATGATTATCTGATTAAATATTATTGTGTCGCCTCTACGGAGTAGTGGCGACATATAGGGATCACTTCTCCGTCGTCTGTCCGTCCGTCTGTCTGTCCGTCTGTCCGTCACAAAACTTGTCCAGACTACTCCTCATAAACTACTGGTGCAATTTCATCCAAACTTTACAGGAATGATCAGTACCGAGTCTAGTTGTGCATATTGTCAGCATTATCCGGTTCAATGAATTTTGTCAGGGTTATGGCCCTTTAATAATTTTTATTTTTAAAGTTTGTCCGGACTACTTCTCTTATACCACTTATGTAATTTCAATTAAACTTACAGGATAGATCAGCTTAAGTTATGGTGCATATTGCAAGGGTTTTCCGGTTGAATGATTTTTGGCCGTGTTATGGTCCTTTAATAAAAAGATCGGCTTTTTGTGTGTTTCCAGATTCACAAAAGCTTGTCTAGACTCCTCAAAAACTACGGGTGCAATTTCATCTAAACTTTACAGGAATGGTCAGTTCTAAGTTAAGTTGTGCATATTATCAGCATTTTCCGGTTCAATGATTTTTGTCAGAGTTATGGCCCTTTAATAATTTTTATTTTTAAAGTTTGTCCGGACTACTTCTCTTATACCACTAAAGCAATTTCAATGAAACTTTACAGGATTGATCTGTAGCTCAAGTCCTTGCGCATATTGCACGGGTTTTCCGGTTGAATGATTTTTGGCCGAGTTATGGCCCTTTGATAAAAAGGTGTTTTTTCTGTGTGTTGCCAGATACGCAAAAGCTTGTCCGGACTACTCCTCATAAACTACTGGTGCAATTTTATCCAAACTTTACAGGAATGATCAGTACCAAGTCTAGTTGTGCACTGTCCGTCTGTCTGTCCGTCTGTCACAAACTTTGTCCCAACATGAAATTGGCCATCATGAGGCGACACATGTGATTACTGATCGCTCTTGTTTTATTTTTGTTATAATTTATAACCAAAACTTATGGAGGAGTTTCTGTTTCCATGACTTTGGTTTTAATTGGCTGAACATTGTCTAAAAATAGTTAAATGGTCCAAGAAACAGCTTATTAATAACTGTTGATGCTAAAGTGCAATGTTTATACAACTAATTTAATAGTGATGTCAAACTGTTAATTGATGGTCTCAGTGTTTATACAACTAATAAAGGTGAAGAGATTACTGTTAACACCACAATTACATAAGTTTGTTTAATGGCTTACTTCTGTTCATTAAATTGATGAAGAAATAATTGAAAAGAATAATTAATTTTATGCACATTTTCTGCATTTCATTGATAAATAAATTTACAAAAAAAAAACTAAAACTATATTTTATATATTGATATTATTTAAATACTGTACTGGTAGTGGTTTCAATATTCAAACTGGTACTTACAATGTGTCTTTGTTGTTCATGAACATTTTCATTTTGTTATTCTATTATCCTTCTTGATTTATTATACTGTATAGATCATAATTATTTACACATTTTGTTATATTTCAGAAAAATTATACTTTTATAATCATTCTTCAAATTCATAAATTCTTCTTATCAATACTCTCAAATTCAACAAAATGAATCATTAAATTGAATTTCCCCTTCATAATGAAAACAAATTTTCTTAATAAAAACATCTAAAAAATGGGAGTGAAACGTCCATACAATTGACAAAATTAGAGTGAAACGTCTAGGTGTGAACCGTCTTGGGAGTGAAACGTCTCAATAGTGAAATGTCTTGGGAGTGAAACGTCTGACATTCTCATATAATATGGTGCAGAAAGCTCATTAGAGCTTATGTTTATTGTTATATGTATCCAACTTATAAATAAAATTTTACTTGACACATCAACAGATCAAGACAAGATAGATCTATTTAAAAAATATGATTGAGCCATAAACTGATAAAAATTGTTTTAGATTAAATTTTGTGACAAAAATGACAAATGATGTCCCAGATATAAGTAACATGAAAGTAGGCAAAGCCTATGAATGGGGAAGTCTGATAAAATAAAAAAATTCTTTCATTTTTAATTTTACATTTTTTTGTTTTAAAGGTGTCATGTATTTCAATTTTCTTGCACTTCCGATTTAAATCTGAACACCTCAACAATTATTCTTCAAAGCTAAAAAGAGCAATACACCCATTGACAGTCTCGATATAAACTACGTAAATGACCAAGGTATATCAAGTGAAAAAATACGAACACTGGCCCTCTATAAAACAAAAGAAAATAACAAAAGAAATGGCCACTTAGTCCATTTAAATGGCTTATCCGTCCGTCTGTCCATCTGTCAGCATTAAGCTTGTCCGGCCTTCACAGGTCAAACTACTGGTGGGATTTCATTCAAACTTTACAGGAGTGATAAGTATTATCCCTTTTATCCCTAGTTGTGCACATCACCAGTATGTTCTGCTAAGCTGCACAAAATGACCAACAGAGCTAAAAATAGAAAAATCTTGTCCGGCCTTCACTGGTCAAACTACTGGTGGGATTTCATTCAAACTTTACAGGAGTGATCAGTATTATCCCTTTTATCCCTAGTTGTGCACATCACCAGTATGTTCTGCTAAGCTGCACAAAATGACCAACAGAGCTAAAAATAGAAAAATCTTGTCCGGCCTTCACTGGTCAAACTACTGGTGGGATTTCATTCAAACTTTACAGGAGTGATAAGTATTATCCCTTTTATCTTTAGTTGTGCACATCACCAGTATGTTCTGCTAAGCTGCACAAAATGACCAACAGAGCTAAAAATAGAAAAATCTTGTCCGGCCTTCACTGGTCAAACTACTGGTGGGATTTCATTCAAACTTTACAGGAGTGATCAGTATAATCCCTTTTATCCCTAGTTGTGCACATCACCAGTATGTTTTGCTACGTGGCACAAAATGACCACCAGAGCTAAAAAAATCTTGTCCGGCCTTCACTGGTCAAACTAGTGGTAGGATTTCAACCTAACTTTACAGGAGTGATCAGTGATATCCCTGGTTGTGCACATCACAAGCATGTTCTGCAGCGCTGCATAAAATGGCAGACAGAGCCAAAAAAGAAAAAATCTTGTCGTAATTTCACAAGTCAAGGTACTGGTGGGATTTCATTGAAACTTTACATGAGTGACCATACCTTAGTTTTGGAAGACATATGTTTTTGTGACAAAAACCTTTCTAGTTTATTTTTTACAGTGGTTTTATTACTTGTATCAATGAGAAGCTGCGATTACCCAACAAGCACAAGCACCTATGTCTAATACTTTGGAAAATGAAAGTTTAAAACAATGCTCAAATGGTTCCAATCTGTTCATGAGAAAGCCGCCAGAGCTAAGAATATAAAGTTTTGTAATAACATTTTTTCCTATGTAGGCCAATAGTGTTGAGCTGGAATTGCTTTATGGTCTATAGATAGTTCCCAATTTTTACAATATTTACTGACCTGGCTTATAATGGTAGCCATTTTTTGGGCCAATATTCTGTATAATGTAATTGACAACTTATGAATAAATCAATATTAGGTGAATTGTCAAAAAAAAAAAAAAAAAAAAAAGAATACATTTAAGCAAATAACTATTATAGCACCAATATGTAAAAAGATTTTTATCAGTTTTCATAGGAATAATTGAATTATGAGAGATTTTTATATTTTCTTAAACACATACAATATATTGGGAATGACCTCCAAAATGACTGCCAGAAGAGATTATAATTGAATGTAAAAAGCATGTACAGTTGACTCTCAATAAGTCAAAATCGCTTTACTCAAAATTCTGCGTTAGTCGAAGAATTTCTAAAGTCCCGTCAAATTTCCTTCTTTATCTTTGCATTTTAACTCCGCTTAGGTCAAATTTTGATTTACAGAGACTTCTGTTTAGTCGAAAAGAAAATTTGGTCCCGTCAATTAAAGTCCAACATTTTTTCATCTAAATAAGTCGAAGTGTGAAAAAAGCAGACTGATCAAAGGTCTTTGACTTCAAGGTGAGATGTTGTCACTCGAGGTTCAAACATTTCATGGTAATTTTAATTGCCGGTCATCATGTATTATTAACAAGACGTTAAAGCGGTTTCAGGACTTAATTGGTTTTTAACAGTTAGATAACAAAATTAGATAAGAAAGTTGACTTGTGCCAGTCTGACAGGTGTTAGCAGGGATTTTTTTAAGGATTTTGGGAACATGACCCATACCCATGGTATTGGGAATTTCAGCGGTGTTTTGTTAAAAATTGGGAAAAAATGCATGACTGAAATTTTACAATTATTTAATGGATGCAAACAAATACTGTCTAGGATGGCATCTACAAACATTTAAGCACTATTACAGTGAATGAGCACTTAAACTTTCAAAGATTTTAGAATTTTTATTCAATATTTTTATTTTGTAACTTTCAATTGGGATTTTTTTTACTGTGGATTGGGAAAATAATATACTATTTTTAATTGGGAATATGACCGAATAACGGCTATAAAATAAGCCAAAAAAAATCCCTGGTTAGTCAAATAACTAGGTATTGATGTGTGTTATTAATGTAAATGACATTTGTATAATTAATATTCTGTCAAATTGCATACATTAATATGTACTTCACAATAGCTGCTACTTTCGTTTTTGTCCGATGATCAATTCACTTCAAATATTAGATAAATTATTGTTGAAATAAATGTGTTATTGTGCTTTCATTATAATGAATTGTCATGAGTGCTTATAAATAACATAGGCTTCACTGAAGAATTCTGACAAACTTGCATTTATGTCATTGCTACTAATGTTTGTGTTTATATTTCACTATTAATATACATGTATTAAATTTTGAATAATATATTTATATTCATTTATAATTTGTAGTTGTAAGTGACAGTAAAGTAATTAACTGTCAATTCAACGGTTAAATATTGCAGCATTGCCGCTATCAACAAAAACAAACCTACTTCTTTGCACATTCAATCAGGCACATGTATAAAAAATACGAATTTCAACGTAATGGTGGCATATCCACGTTACTCGAATTCCTTTTCTCTCAAAGTAAAATGCCCAGTCCCATGGATTTCGAGTTACCTAGAGTCAACTGTATATGGTGAAATACTAATGATAGTAATCAGATTTTGCTCATTATCATTTCACAATTCAGGTTTGAATGGTGTTGTGTGTACAGTATACTGTAATATGGAAGGAAGATAACCTGGAGTATGGCAAGCTTTAAAAGGAAAATGAAGAAGCCTGATAAAATCTACATGTTTGATGGTATAAATCTTTTTCATTTGTTAATTGTTACACCATACTGGGAAATAAGCCCATAAGACTAAAGATACAAGGCTATAAAAACTAAACTGTAGGAAGATTTCTAAAGGCATTTTCTCTCCAGACAGAGGTAGGTGTGAGATTTGCACTTACAGTTACTGAGTGTAGGACAAAAGCCCTCCCGGACAAAAGCTCTCCCATCAGAAAGTGACAAGGCGGACAAAAGCACTCCCGTAAAAATGACAAGGCGGACAAAAGCCCTCCCGTGAAAATGACAGGCAAACAAAAGCCCTCTCTTAAAAATGACAGGGTGGACAAAAGCCCTCCCGTGAAAATAATAGGGCGGACAAAAGCCCTCCCACAGCAAATACATATAATATGTACGTTGAATAGTTTATATTTTCTTTTCAATGCACTCAACATATTAAAATTGTAATCATGAATATTTTTGTTTTCCATTGGCATTAACCGTGTTTGTATGAGCTTGAGCACATTCCTGAGAGGCATCTGAATAATTAGTGCTAAAATCTACATGTAAGTGCATATTTATTCACGTAGATATGAAGGTTTACTCCTATGTGAAGTTAAGATTAATAGAGTAATAAATGATGAAAAGAAGTTAAAATTATTTAACTTAAAAGTTAAAGACATTTATAATGTGCCTTGTAATGAGTGAATTACTTAAAAAAGTGACTTTGATTTTAACGACATTCGTGTAAAAAGTTACCTCTTTAAACATTTCAGGAAGGTATGTTTAGAGTAAAAGGTGGTTCTAAGCTCACACACATACTTAGGCCAATTAAAAATAACAATAAATATATGCAACAATTTTAATATGTTGAGTGCATTGAAAAAAACACAGGTATTCAACATACATATTTATTATTGTTACGGGAGGGCTTTTGTCCGCCTTGTTAATTTCACTGGAGGGCTTTTGTCCGCCCTGTTGTTTTCACAGGAGGGCTTTTGTCCACCTTGTCATTTTCACGGGAGGGCTTTTGTCCGTCTTGTCATTTTTTGACGGGAGGGCTTTTGTCCGTTTCCCACAGTTACTTATTTTCAGCTTTAATTTAGTTAGGATATAATTAAGGCATTAATGATACTCTAGTGTTTACTGATGATCATCTTACAGATTCCAATAAAATTGTATCAAAATGTATTTTACATGATTTATTTACTATAAAGCCTTTTGCAACATCAGAGGGTAACAATCCATTTTGTCACATGGCAACATCAGGTTTTGGCTGACATTACCAAATGACTCTCACATTACACATTATTTTACATGGGCACTATATGCCGCTTTTCATGGAAATTGGCACGAAAATGTCATATTGAAGGTTCCATGATAACCACCGTATGAAAACATCTGCTGATGTTTCTAAATTCAAAATTTCACCATTACCAAGACTTAATGTTGAAATCTGCTTATGCCGGTGCTAGATTGTGTGGACTGTAAATTGCACTTTCCATTACCTTACATGAACAGGCTCAATCAAACCGAGCCTGCAACATTTTCAAATTTGTCATTTTGTGCATTCTTTAGGGATTCTTAATTTCTCTCTGTTTTACAGCTTCTCTTTTCTAGTTGTCAAGATTGTTATAAACATTACTGTGTACCATGTTTATAAATTGATCATGATGGATGTTTATCATAGACTGATGGTCATAGAATAAGTGACTGTAAAGTGTATTAAACTTATTTGTTGTACAAGTATATAATTTGTTATTAAATAACTCTGTATATTATTTTACATTTGTAGACTCTGACTTGTCAGAATGTTTGACTAGAAGTGACAGTTTGAGTTCTCAGCCTCATGTGCCAGCTGTGCCATCATCAAAGGTACTACCAAGGACAGTGCCCAATCACCTGTTGCTAGTGTCCATCCTAGAACAGTTATGTCACATGTATGCCAGAGATACAAAACAAGCTCAAGATATTTTCATTTGTAAGTATTTTTGGTAACATAAGAATAATAGTTCCACTTAAAAATGACAACATGTATGTGTAAGCTTTTTACTAGATTAACTTCAGAATTTCTTACCGGGCTAAAGATTGTGAAAAAGAAAAATGATTTTCAATTTCACTTTATATTTCCTTATTATCTTTTACAGAATTTAACATTCCTTATTATCTTTTACAGAATTTAACATTTTAAGTTCATCACTTGCTCTATGCAAGGATTTCAAATTTTATGTGTTTATGCATTTTGGCCTCAATGAAGTTCATGTTTTACTTAGGATAACTTGTGCTACTATTCATGTTGTATCTGGAAAAAGTTGAAAAAACATCTTTTATTAGCAAAGTTGAAAAATTGTTGATGTGATAATATCTAGTATGATAGAGTCAATTACTAAAATTTCAGCAATCAGTGAACAGTTGACCAAGTTGAATGTTGTATCACCATTATTGATGTTAGATGAAATGAGTAGTCTTAGAGAGCAGTATAGACATAGTGTACATAGGATGTTGCTGGCTGCTGTACACAAATCTAACAAGGTAAGGTAATATATAAGAAAGGAGAGCTGTGGCCTGGTGGTTAAAATGTCTGTCTCTCAACCAAGGTGGTGGGTTTGAGCCCAACTGCAGTCACAACTTTGTGACATCAGTACTGGTTAGTTCTAGGAAGCAGAATCTAGAGAAGTTTAAATAGTCTACACAATTTCTTCATAGCTGACCTGAAATAAATAATGTTTAAACTAAAATGATACAGGCAGTCACACATTGAAACTGGCTGCTGTTTACAATTATTATAGGATAAGATAATGCAGTCCTGAAACTGTTCACATTATGCTTATTGCAGCTCTTTAGTAAGATAAAATAGAACTGAAAAATGTTTATAGGAAAATCAATGTTTACAAATCTGAGAAGGTAATATAATATGATCCTGTAATAGTGCTCACATGATGCTTTCTGAATTTATTATTTAAATAACATTGCCAAAGCAACATGAACAATATACTTCCAAATACAGTATGTAAATCTAAGAAGAGAATTAAATAGTTCACATTGTTCATGTGGTTTTGACATACATATTGTCACCTCAGTACAGTAACAGGTTACTCTCCTATTAAATTTAATGAAAGTTAATCCTGTTACTCTCCTATTAAATTTTATGAAAGTTAACCCTGTTACTCTCCTTTTAAATTTATTATGAGGTACTCAGTGTTTTTTTTCACTTTTGGGGGAAGGGGGTCGATGCCCTTTGGAGGGCGAAAAATGCAATAGGAGGGGGAATTTTATTTGTTTACTTATTTTATATTGTTTTCTTTGCGGTGGAAAAGGGGAGCAACTCTTGCAACACAAGTTTAAAATACGTATCTTTCTCTTAATATACGGATCTATAATATCGATGTGACGCATGTTAAACTTGTTGGGACGCCAGGAGTAGCTCCCTTTACCTACCAGAGAAAGATTTGTAAACAACCTTGCTTAACAGTAACTCTTAACAGGCATAAAATAAAAACATTTTTCGGCAGTTAGTTGCAAAAAAAAATTATATTCTTTGCAGGCAAATTCGGGCTGCCAATGGGGCCGAATTTCGCCGTATATTTTGGTGAAAAAAAAACACTGGTTACTTGTTACTGCACTAAGGTGACGACATGTGTAACATTTTATACTACATGAAGTCAAGATATAGGCAATTCCTGTGTTATGATGGCAATAATTTTAACATCTGAGGGAAAAACACAAAAATGACAAGATTAATTTTCTTGTTGACATTATCTATATATATAATATAGTGTATATGTTTTTAAATGAAAAAATAAAAGCACCAGTATACTAATGTTATATGTTTGCCCAGTAAGTTTGACATTAAATTTCAGGGTCTCACAGGAAAACTATTATTACCTGCTCCAAATGGCTTCAGTGACACAAACCTTCCTGCTCTACAAAACAAGTAAGTTACTATTGTATACATGTATTTGTGAAGATACAATTACCTTCTTATTTACTCTTATTGTACTCTTTAAAATTCTTTAAAGTACTATAAATTATTTTCTTAATTGTTAAATTTTAAATTCCTTTGTAAATATTTTTATTGATAAAGTTTAGGTTGCTTAAACTTATTTGTATTTATTTGCTGAATATCTTGAAAGTTGAAGGGACTTGCGTAGAAACTTCGACACATCGGGACTTCAACTCATGAATCGGTCTCAATTCAATGACAAAATTTTGAGCAGTCGATATTTACAAGGGAGTTAAAGAAGGAGTAACAAAAGGAAAGGGCCATAACTGAATTAGCTTTAAGTAAATATATCCCATATTATTATTACGTGACATTGGGTCATGGAAGGTCTTAAATGAATCTAATTGACTGTGAAAATTGTAATTACATGTATTTATCACAAAATATATTCTCAATCTTGATAATGTCTTTCAGTATACCCCGGCATCCATCCAGCAGTAGTTGTGATCTCATTAACCAGACATCCAGGTATTGTACAGAGTTTGTAGAGGTGGAGAAGATTGGTAAAGGAGGATTTGGAGCTGTTTATAAGGTGTTTATCTCTCTGTTAATGTCTAAATCAGTGTTTATCTCTCTGTTAATGTCTAAATCAGTGTTTATATCTCTGTTAATGTCTAACTCAGTGTTTATCTCTCTGTTAATGTCTAAATCAGTGTTTATCTCTCTGTTAATGTCTAAATCAGTGTATCTCTCTGTTAATGTCTAAAACAGTGTTTATCTCTCTGTTAATGTCTAAATCAGTGTTTATCTCTCTGTTAATGTCTAAATCAGTGTTTAATTATTAATATATCAATATTTAAACCATTATTGATCCGTTAATATCAAATTTAAATCATTGTTCATCCATTAACTTAAATTAGTGTCTGAAATTATTTTTGTCCAATATGATTGCAGTATTTCAAATACATTGTAACACATTTACTTTGGTAATTTGGCAAACTGTTATTCAGTCTAGTAAATTGACGGTTAAAATTTATTATTATTTACAAAATTAAATTGGTTGCGCAGCAATAAACTTTAACCTATACTTAGTGTGCTAGGAGAAATGTTCAAGAATATTCAATTTTGTGTTATTGTACAAGTAAATAGATGAATAAAATTATATTGATGTATAAAAAATTTGTTTTAGTCAAAAATGTTGTGAAATGTAAACTCCCAATAAAAGTTTGGTTGTATTATTTTACTGTTTATATATAGTCATTTAAACCATTTTAACCTATCTTTCTTTAGACTAAACACTTAAACAAGTCTTATAACAATTAATACAAAAGTCTGCTTTATATTTGTAAGTTTACAATCATCCATTTAAGCTATTGTGATATATTATAACAGAGTAGAAATAAGCTGGATGGGAAGATGTATGCTGTAAAGAAGGTGAAGTTTAAACACTCAAAACCTGAAGTTTGGTTCAGAGTAAGTCAGCTCTCATTTACTTATAAACATATTGCTGTGTTCCCTAATATATGTCCATAACACCAACTTGTATAACTAAGAAATTTAACAGTGTTATATCTCTGTGATTTTTCTAGACATTTTGATGCATAATAATTTAGCATGTAAACACTACATGGACATACATGTACATTCATGGGTCTGCAATTTTGTCAGAAGTGTTCATTAAACTATTCTGAAATCCATTTATACCAACAATTACTAAACATAGTTCTTTTGGCAGGAATATACTAAAAAATAACAACATGTTATTACAACATGAATTGAGATTCCAATATTGAAGATCATTCTCTAGGGACAGTTATCTAATTGGTTTTAAATGACAGAACTAAGTGACAAAATTAATTTCTAAATTTAATTCGATAACTTCTGGTAGTATATATAATAGAAAGAGCATCTAAACACAAGGCTATCTGATTTGTACAAGGTGGCGTAGCCCCTGAGTACGAACCAGATTGCCGAGTCTTTTGATGTTCTTTCTCTTTTGTATCATAGAAAAAAAGAAAAACACATTCCCTATTATCACAATATAAAACCCCAGAAAAAAGTACCCAAAGAACGAGCATCTGAACATGACATTTCTATCGCTATCCCTTTCTCTGTTGTCACATTGAGTAAACTTAAGAAAAAAATAAGCAAATTAATGAGCATGCTCTGGAATGAGGGTAACTAATACCTGCACTCCAGTTAACGCACTGTCCATGCATGTGTATACCATTTAGCTTTGACACATTTTCAACAGAAAGGTCCCCAAATACAAATGTTTAGAAAGGAGAATACAAATGTCTATTGTTAAATTACAATATAGGTACTGCGTGAAGTGAAAGCATTGGCAAGTTTACAACACACTAACATCGTGGGATATAATGCTGCCTGGTTAGAATATGGGACAGCTCCTTTACCAAAACCATCCTGTAAGCTATGATTCCTATTTATTTATCACTTTATGAAAACTTGAACTTGATAAACTCATCTCATATATAAGGTAAACAACTGACTAAGTTTTTTGTTTTAAATTCTCGCATTCATGAAAGCTAAATGTAAAAATAAATCTTGAGATTGATCTAATAAGTATCTATTTTGATAACAAAAATAATTTACTTCAACTTTTTTCAACATAGAATGAGAGTATACAAGAAAAAATGTCATTTATAGTGTTTGGTGACATGTTTTACATCTTTTCTTATGCAGTGTAGTTTATAATTTTGTAAAAAATTTGTAAAATTTATGTTAAGCATTGCGAATCAGTAACATGATGGTGAACCTATCTAGATTTTCATGTGTACTTTTATATAAAAAAAAATAAATTCTGTATTACAGCTGGTTCAAGTTTACACGATATATCAGCTGACTCTGACAATCATTCCGACTCAGAGAATGATACTGGTGTTATATTCAGAGATTCTTGTGACGGAGATTACTCTCGAGACTTTCTCCAGCCTTTCCACGACTACAGGTTCGGCTCTGGACCAAAGATAAAGGAAATAGCTTCCAATAACTCGAGTCTGGCATCTTCCCCACAGAACATGCCCCCTTCTCCTCCTAAATCATTTACATTTCATAAAAATAAAAGTTTGAATGATATGTTAGAATACCAAGGAAATAATACATTTTTCGGGAACAACTTCAAGCTTGACACTTCATCCTATAAGAAGGAAACAGCTACGGTAGAATCTCGTGCTTTGTCATTGTTACCTGGAAAATTTGGAAATGTGAAAACAACGCAGACCAAGGTAAAGTTTACTCTGGACACTAGTACTGTAGAATCTGGTAGGCAACAAGATGAGATAGATGGCAGCATGTACAATCGTGGAGATGGGAGAAAGTCACAGAGGGTTTATAAAAGAAGTATTAGCTGTGATCCTGTGGCCTCTGGAGAATTGCTCCTGCCGTTAGAAGACAGCAGTAATCTGTTCCAGTTTGTAGAGACCGAGTTTCCACTGCAGGTAATACAGTATAGATAACAAATAAACATGAATGTACACAAAAATTCTCAATGTTACAAGGAAATACATGTACACCAATTTCCCGGAGTATCCGTGACTGAGTGGTTAAGGTTGTTGACTTTAAACCACTTGCCCCTCACCGCTGTGGGTTTGAATCCCGACAGGGACTATGGATTTTTTCATGTGAGGAAGCTATCCAGCTAGCTTACGGAATGTCGGTGGTTCTACTCAGGTGCCCGTTTGTGCCTGAAATAGTGCACGGAAGGGCACCTGAGGTCTACCTCCACCAGTAAAGCTGGAACGTTGTGATATGACCTATATTGTGACGATGTGACGTAAAACCCAAAAACAAAAACAATATTAAGGAAATACAAGAAGGGTCACTGTGAGTGGAAAATAAAGATCCCAGTCAGACAGAATACCTACTTGATTTTATTGTATTTCTTGACCAGATAGTTTAAATGAAAATATAAGTTTAGTTTCGATTGTTAATCATTTTTGTTCCTACTGGTGTAATTATTTATTTTTCGAACGTTGGTGGTTCTACTCAGGTGTCCCTTCATGCCTGAAATAATGCAAAGAAGGGCACATGAGGTCTTCATGCACTTGTAAAGCTGGAAAGTAGCCATATGACCTATACTGTGTTGGTGCGACGCAAAATTCAACCTCCCCAAAAATGGTAAGCATCCATGAGTTAGTAACAGGTTTCACACTATTTCCTTATTCAAGAAACTAAGTATTAGAGTGCTTAATTACACAATATTTAATAGTGTAATGAGTAAACGTGATTAAAAATACACTAAATACATGATAACATAAAATTTCGAATTTTGCCTTAAAACAACACAAAATTCCCCTTCCTTAGGGTATGGGTACCTGTCCCCAAAAGGTGTCTAGTGCCCTGATTGAGTTATTTCACTGCTTAATATTGGAATGAAAAAAGATATCAATTTTTCTTGTATTGCAGTACAGTAATGCACGGTTTATTGTTCAAATGACTTAATTATTACCTTAAGTCTTATCGTTATTCTAATGCCACAGCACACTTAAAGTACATATCTTTTTCTTTAAAAATTCACTTTATTCAAAGCACTCTATTTACAAGTATTTTCATCTTATCAAATTTCACCAATTTCATTAAAACATTACTTAACTGTTGCTCCACTATCCTTCGTAGTGAAGAGTTACAGAGCTTTATTGATGATATGATTTTAATGAGATTGAAATTTCACATGTTTTAAATTGTTGGTCATACATAAGATTAAGTTATTTACACATCTAGCATTTTTCAAAACCTGAATAATGTTTGTTATATTTTCAGAAAACAGTGACATTATACATCCAAATGGAGCTTTGCAGCCTAACATTGAAAGAATGGATGCAAAATAGAAATGAGACATGTCGTGGTCAGAAAGACCTAATCCCTTATACTGAGAGGAACATGATAATATTTGGCCAAATTTTGAAAGCTGTGGAATATATACACTCACAAGGTGTTATCCATAGGGACTTAAAACCTAGAAATATATTCCTACAAGAAGAAGGACTTCATGTGAAAGTTGGGGACTTTGGTTTAGCAACTGATGACGTTGTAACTAGTCCAGTCAATGACACTTCTTTCAGTACTCTCAATTTAGCGACGTCTCGACTTGTCCGCACCGGAAGTATTCTATCTGATCATACATCTGGGGTTGGCACATCTACTTACGCTGCACCGGAACAGCTCAAAGGTTCTGGTTATAATACAAAATGTGATATTTATAGTTTAGGGGTAATATTGTTTGAATTATTTCAAAGTTACGGGACAGAGATGGAGAGGTATAGGAGTTTAAGTGACTTAAGGAAAGGTATAATTCCAGATGAAGTGTTCCAAAACTGGCCTGTACAGACCAGATATATAGAACTCATGACCAGTGAAAACCCAGAAGTCCGACCATCTACCAAATCTATGCTTAGTGGCGAACTTTTCTTGACAAAGGAGCAAGTGATTGATGATATGAGAATAGAAATTGATCGTCTCAGGAAGCAGCTGGTGGAGAAAGATAAAATGATAGCCGAGAAGGACAGTACTATAGCTAAATTACTGGTTGAACTTAATGATAATAGTTTCCTTGCTGGCACCAGTGTCTGACATAGTAACTTACATTCATAAGAACTGAAGCTGAAACCAGAGATCTGAATAGATGATGATTTCATTTTTTTTACATGGTCAAGGCTCAAGCATTGCTGATTAGATTTTTTATGTCTGAAATTTTAGTTTAACAAAATGAATGAAAATTATTTCATGTAAATTTGCACTTTATCTGGTGTAAGCACTGAAATATTTGATGTAAATTTACACTTTATCTGGTGTAAGCATTGAAATATTTTATATAAATTTACACTTTATCTGGTGTAAGCACTGAAATATTTTGTGTTAATTTACACTTTATCTGGTGTACTGGTATAACCATTGAAATATTTTGTGTAAATTTGCACTTTATCTGGTGTAAGCATTGAAATATTTTGGTAAATTTACTCTTTATCTGGTGTAAGCACTGAAATAGTTTGTGTAAATTTACACTTTATCTGGTGTAAGGGAGCTACTGCCATAGGGGAATATGCCATAGCAAAATATTGCCATTGAAATACTGGGAAATAGAGATTCAAATTGTCTTACCGAAAAACAGACACAATTATATCATTTATTATGACCATGATTATTGTTTGACTATTGAGTATGCATTATTATGATGTTATAATCTTTCTCCAAAAATCTATTGGCAAAATAGGTTTGGAGATTTTCTTGACTTTTGGCAGCTGAAAAATCAATTCCAATTTATTTTGGCTCAGAGCTGGGCATTATATACTCAAAGCTGAGCTTTTATGATAGACTGATGTCTGTCTTATATCTTTTTTAATGTCTTTCTATACATTTATATAGGAACACTTTTGTTAAAAACTAAATGTACAATGCCTATAGCATAGATGTGTTGCATGTAGCATTGCATAGTACTCTTGTAAATAAGTTGTATAAATCAAGCTCCTTTGGTACAAATTGGCCCTGCCTTACTTTTTGTCATAGACTTACCTAGGAAAACACATTTATATCTTCTAATTTGAAACTTCCTAGCCTAGACCTTAGATACCTGCATGTAACATTGTTTACTGGACCTCTGCAAAAGGTTAATAAATCAAAACAGGCCTGATCCCAATATAACCCAATGGCCTACTTCTTCATTTAATAATTGTGATCTTTTCTAGCAATGGCTCTCAGGTGAGACATCTAGGGTGATCGTCCTTATATGTCATTTTGTAACAAAATTTCCTAAACTTTTTTTATTTATAAAATATCATGCATTTTATGTCAATCAAAATTAATGTATATTTTTTCACAAGTGCTGATATTTTTCTTTTACATGTAAATGGTGATAGTTGTATCATTTATTTGCATTTTCATTATTTTTTTCTATGAAATCCTTCTGACAGTGTAGCTCAAAAGAACCAAAGAGTCTCAATAAAATTATATCATTTTGAATGGCCATATATGATGAAAATAGATAAACTGTTTATACATTTTGTTATCAATTGTTATATGGATCAATTAATTATTGTGTGAAATATTAAGAATTTAAGTGATTTTTTTTAACAAATGTTGCAGCTCACATAAATCATGTAAATGATGTTGGCAACTTTTGTATAGTGCTGTTTAAGTTAATGTGTTCATGGAAAAATAATGCAATGGGACAATTTTAGTGAAAGATTATAAATTGGCAAATTTTTATTATTAAAGCGACTCCATTAAGCTTTTTTTACATGACAGAACTGAAAATAATAGAAGTTTGTTTTTTGTTTCTCTCAAATTGAAATTTGTATATTGGCCAGTTCTCAAGTGTAATGTTTATTCTGAAGAAGGACTTGATGCAATCATGAGTCTTCTTTTATTTGAAGTTGTTGAGATTTTTCTGTTGAGATTTTTTAAGGATGATTGTATAGAATGATGTGTTCACCTTGTCAAACATCTTACTATGTATATAAGGTTGTATATACATGTATAGTTTTCCATTTTTCATTCCCATTAATTGGTCATTGAATTCATACTACTTTTTCTCTTAATAATTTATGAATGTATTTTTATCTTTGTTATTTACTGTTTAATTTTGGTTTGAAGTAAAAATGAGGACTTTGAGAAGCGTTGTTATTAATTTTATTATTTAGCAATGTACCTCCAGATATAAAAATTTAGTTCTACTTGTATATGGTATCAATATTGACAGATAAGATGTACAAATAAAAATGTTTGACTTAGTCTGAAGTTCTGAAAAATAGAAGGGAAAAAAATTCCTTTATCAATAACCATTTAGAAATATGAAATGAAAAAAACAACAAAAAAACGGCCTTATTCTCTTAGTAAAAGGCAAATTTAGACGTAAAGTTACAGGTTTTGTAGCAAAATATTGTACTGGAACAAACTGGTAATAATAAGTACTTAGGTCTTATAATAGGTCAAGACCTTAGCCAGAAAATAAACACAAAATGTCTAATCTAAGTCCACAAACTCCCTATGATTTATTACAAGACTCAGACTGAATGATAAAGACATTAAAGAGACAGCTTATAAAAGTTAGGTTAGATCATGTAGACCTCAACTTGAGTATCCCTATACAGTTTGTCACCCATGACAAGAGGCAATTAGAAAGAGTCTTATAGCAGCGGTAAGATATGTAATGAATGGTTATTCCTATCATAGTAGTGTAACATTCATACTAAAAGTAAAACCCTTATAAAATTTAAATGGCAAACCCTAGAAATAAAGCCTTCGTGGACTCTTCATGATTTTAAAATCCAAAACAACTAAGTGTAGCTTTTGACTACATGCACCAATTACAATCAAGAAACTTTAACTTTATTACGTCCCCACAGCAGAACTCAGTATTACATTTACTTTTTTCAAGCACACTAAAACTTTGGAATGATGTAAGTACAAGTCTTAAGTTCAATCCTAATAATAATAACCATCAATGTTTGTGAAGTTTTATCTTTTAATTAGTTTGTAAAAAAGCTAATTACTAACTTTTTAAAAACTGTCTCAGACCTCCCTGTTGTTATTGTATGTGGTATCTGCATTATCTATCTACATTGTAGATATCTGTCAATATTAATACCATTCTACACTGTAGATAGATAATGTAGTGTCGTGCATTGATTGTGTCAGATGGAAGAAATAGCAAACTGTGCAGACTTGCCCAGTTAAAAATGATGGCAAAGACTAATAAATTTCGTTTCAAACAAGATTAAGGTTAAACTAGATATCTGCAAATCAGTCATTAGAGAAGTGTCTACACTTGTTAAGTATTTAGTGGTCTGCTGCCGAAGTGTGAATCGTACGAAGTGCAATATATACATGCAGGGGAAATAATTCTGTCAACAACCAGGAAGTAAGTATGCAACATCATTTCTTCATCAGTTGTTTAATGTAAGATGTAATAATATTGGTTTGCATTAGAATTATTCAAAATGCGGCTCTCAACACCTACGTCTTTGTATTACTTTCATGTAGACATACGGCTGTCAAAACTTATCATCTTATGCTGAGAAGATCAATGTCAATTTTAAAAATGAAAGTAGGCTGATTATAAGAAATGATTATACTACGTGACTGTAGCTTATAGTGATATTTTCAGTTATTCATATATCTTAGTAATATTTGACTCTAATATGTAATTCTATTGTCAAACAACAATGATTAACATTATCAGCTGTCAACAATTTTTACCTGGCCAGTATCAGGTATCCTAAAACTACGATTTACTGGTTTGGGAGATAAGCTCGGCCGAAAATCGATGTTTTTTGGGCATATTTCATTTATTTGTTTACGTATTCTGATGAATCTTGCACCATAATAAACTTCAGCTCTTCGATATTCAGGTATCACCATAAAAGTTATATTTAGTAACAAAATGGGTAATTTTGAGAGGCCCTGGAAGAGGTACGTAAAAAGGACATTTTTAACACGCGCGAGTAGATAATTTCGGCTCTTTGTTTTTCTTCTGAAATCATTTTTAATGAGTAAATTAAAACGTAGAATAACATGTTTAGACATTTTATTATTCCTTTGCTAGTCATATATGTCAAATAAAAATATTTTGTATCAGAATGTTTGAGAATTACTTTAGTATAATGAATACATGTATCTACGATATTAAATATGCAACGTACTATTTAACATATAATTCATTTTAATGTAAATACGTTTTTTTTTGTTCTTTTTTAAGTATGTCATAGGGTGAGAAAAATGTGCAGCCTGACCGGGACTCATAAAAAGTAACCCTGTATGGGCCTCAAAATGAGCATCTACTGCGCATGCGTACAACAATCGGATTTTCCGTACTATTTATAGGCATGTTTTGTAAACAAACGGGTAAAAGTCTGTGCTATTTTTTAAATATCTTACCAAACTTGACAAAATTTTCAGATATTGTCGAATTTTAGCGTTCTTACGAGATGGTGAGCTTGATTACATTAAAAAAGCCGATAACTCTATTAAATTATAAAAAGCCGAGTTTATCAACCAGCCGAAGTTATCTCCCCAACCAGTACAGTTTTTTTTGTCTAGTATTTGCATGATACAATCATAGTCCTACAAATTTGACACTGTTTTGAGATATTTTTGCTTCTGGGCAAAGCAAAGTGGTAGGGCTTGACCGACATAACCTATAACATTTATCCCGTAACGTCTGATATATTGGACTAGTAGTCTCAATATTTTTGCAAGACAGATTCGACAATTTGATATTACATAGATGTCTGTCTTTGCAAAGGGCAACCATCGTCTATATAATAAAAAGCCCTAAAGCTCACAATTTGTCAGGCTAATTGGACTAGATACAATCAGAGACATAGTATTTTTGTAGTGCTAGCAGAATCTTAGTAACCATCAGCAGTTTAATACCAGAGTTTAAACATTTTGGTTAAAACAAAACATTAAATTTTCTGCTTCTAAAAAGGAATGGAAAGTCACAGTTGCTATTGATCTTTAACAATAATTATCACTGTTTTTGTTATAAGTAATATATAACTCTATCTTCTTTATAACTCTTACACATGTCTAAAATACACGATATGCAGTTAACATTTACATACATAAAATATAAAACCTGAAATTGTAGTTGTTGTTAGTTTCAGCTGAGATAGTATGGCTATATTCCGTTGGATGAGACGGAGGGTAAAATGTTGTTGTTTATCTTGTTGTGGAGTAATGGTGTTCATTGTAATCTCCCTTGCCTTATTTGGACGCCACATGTACAAGAAAGAGCACTGTACAGAAGGGGAATCTAAGAAGATCATAGAAGACTTGGTGTGTGATTTATTACTTTCTTTAAGGCAATTTATTCTCAGATTAATCAGAAGTTTCTTACTGAAGTATTAAATTTTAGAGCTTTAATTTTTTGGTAATTTTACATAAAATAGAAGAGGAGCAAATAAAATAGACATATATTTGGCATTGTAAGTATATACAAAATGTAGTTTATACAAATTTATTTTAGTTTGATTGTGTTGGATGCTATGAGGGTATTAAAACACACTCGAGTCGGTTCCTGGAACCAACCAGTACTGAACAATAAGTATGAAGTTTCTTGCACGGCTTGCCTCTTATGGGGTTCAAACCCACATAGCCAGAAATCCTTAGATCACTAGTTAGACATGTTTACATCTCGGTCATGCCGCCACTATATTTCGTCTATATTATACTGCCCCTGCCTTTGGCACAGTTCTAATATGTATAAAATATTCAGATGTTTGCATGACGGAAAGTGTTTTATTTCTTTGACCATGAACAGTCTCAATCAAACAGAGCGTGCAACATTTTCAATTTTGATGTGTTGTCACAGTTGTGTTTTCTTTTGGTATTCTTTTTTTCTCTATTCTTCTGATTTTACTGTAAGAATCATTCTCTTAAGAAATTCCTATTTGTGTTTTCCACTGGAGTGACAAATTGTGAAAAGCTATTTATATACATATATATATGTAATGATGTTCTTTATTTTAGTGCAAGTTATACAAAGAAGGAGAGGTTGCAGGGTCGTTGTGCAATGCTTTATGTGAAACTGAAGATGTTCATTATCAAACTTGTACTAACTACAGAAAAGGGAAGAAAGTTCTTTTCCTAACTTGTGATTCTTGTGTCCCTGATAAAACACGTGTCACAGTCGTCATGAAAATGAAAGATGAACTTGATGAGAGAGAAAAATTAAACATGTTCCACTTAGAGTTGGATACATCAGAAAGGCAGAGGCAGTATGTAGAGGAAATAGAAATTTTAGTAAAAAATTCATTCATGTTTCTTCGCCATAACGATATGTCGAAACATAAGGATATTTTATCATTTGCATGGGGTTGGAATTTTCAGGAATACTTGGAGAATAGCAAAGATAAGAAAGATGCTGTTGTTGTTGCCTTGTCCAGTCTCTGGTCTCTAACAGAACAACAGGAATACCTGATGTCACGTGACCTATATAATCATTCATTCACTCCAAGAATATATGGTACCTGTGGGCCAGCTTATTTTGTTGAAAACACTCAAACTTTGGGCAATTACGAGTTTGAAATATTAAAAGGATGGACACATTCTTGGCGGGAAAGAGCAACAATAGCTTTAAAATTGATAGATCTCATGAAAGAACTAGATGATTTAAGTGAAAAATTGCATCTCTGTGATATAAAACCAGACAATTTTGGTCTAAGGGACAATGGGGAGGTAACTCTGATAGATACAGACTGTGCCTTGTTTGAGGAGAATCTGCTCATGCAGTTTAATCACACCAACTGTACAAGCCATGATGACTGCGACTTCTTCGATTGTAGAGGCTTCTGTGACACTAAAACTAATAAATGTTTACAAGAAAGGACCAATAATAATATGCAGGTCTGAATTAGTATGGTGTCATTTTTTGTTGTACTTTGGTATTCATATGTTTCATCTAATTTCTGTTAAGTTTAATCTGTAAATTTGTACATTGTTATTTGTTTTCTCTTTTATAGGATTTTGAAACATTGCATTTCATTATAGTTTCATGTTTGGAATCATTTCTTCATATCTTTTTGCTTTGAAATATAAGTACGGAGGAAAAATTATAGATTTGAGCTTTTAAATAATTAATTTAAATACATACAAATAACATGTATATCTTATAACCAGCATAAAAATAAATGTATTAAAATTAACTGTATTTTGAATATATATAATTTTATTTTGATCTTCATTTTAGGCAGTATGTGAGGATGTATTTGTGGGGTACTTTCCTAAGATGCCAACAGGTTTACTCAGAGATCCACCAGGTTCTATCAAGGTTGAACTCTTCAAACTCCTACAAGAATGCTCAAGCCCGGAAGTGGAGACAGATCGCCAAGGTGTCCGCCAACGTGTACAACCTCATACAATAAAAAATCTGCAAGAGTTACTTCATAAAAGTATTGGGGAGCAATAACGTCTCATCTTAAAAAACATTATACAAGTCATTTGTTTTAATTTGAAATTAATTTTTATGCCCCCGCCATGTAATGGCCGGGGCATATAGTGTTACCCTGTTCCGTCATTCCGTCCTTCCATCCTTCCGTCCTTCCGTCATTCTGTCATTCCGTCATCATCAGTTTCCGTTCATTATCTTAAGAACGGTTGCACACATTCAACTCAAATTTGACATATGGATATGTCATGAGAAAATACAGGTCAAGTTCGAATTTGGTCATGGTTCGATGATTTTTGGCAGAGTTATGCCCCTTTTACTTTGAAAATAATATGAATTTTTCAGTTTCCGTTCATTATCTCCCCAACGGTACAACACATTCAACTCAAATTTGACATATGAATATGTCATGAGAAAATACAGGTCAAGTTCGAATTTGGTCATGGTTCGATGATTTTTAGCAGAGTTATGCCCCTTTTACTTTGAAATAATATGAAATTTTCAGTTTCCGTTAATTATCTACCCAACAGTGTTACATATTCAACTCAAATTTGACATATGGATATGTCAAAGGAATGGGCAGGTCAAGTTGGAATTTGGTCATGGTTTGATGATTTTTTGGCAGAGTTATGTCCCTTTCACTTTGAAAATAATATAGATACATCTTAGGAATAAGCAGTTTAAGTTTGAATTTGGTCGCTGTTCAATGATTTTAGACAAACTTATCTTTCCTGAGTGTTGGAAAAATTTTGAACTTTCAGTTTCAGCACTCATACTTTTAGCCATTATTTTGGCTACAAATATGCAATATGCTATTTTTAAAAGGTTAAGACTGAATAATTTCAGTGCCTTGAACATTGTATGAAAATGGTTTGTGTTAACATTGAAAAGTTTAAAGGGCTTTGAACTTAAAATGAAAAAAAAAAATTAATGCAACATCTGAAATTTTGGCTGCATGCGGGGGCATCCGTGGCATGATGACACATTTCTAGTCTATTTCTTGCATATGATATATATTTTGCTATAACTTTTTAGAATTGCTATTATTTTCTTCTACACTCCGAGTGCTTAATGCTTGAGGTTCAAGGTTTTAAGAATTTTTCTTTTCTTATTCTTCTTTTTTATTACAAGTAAAAAAAAATCATAAATAGTTTTTGGACTTTGTGAATCAAGACATAAGATAGTTTGATTTAAACTGATACATGTAAAGGAATTTGCAAGTCATTTTTAGCTCACCTGAGCATATGCTCAGGGTGAGCTATTAGGATCACTCTTCGTCCGTCGTCTGTCGTCCGTCGTCCGATGTCCGTTCACACTTTTCAAACGACATCTCCTCTGAAACCATAAGGCAGATCATAATGAAACTTCACAGGGATGTTCCTTGTGTGAAGCCTTAACAAAGTTGTTCAAAGAATTCCATTCCATGCAGAACTCTGGTTGCCATGGCAACCAAAAGAAAAAACTTTAAACATCTTCTTCTAAAAAACCCAAAGAGCTAGAGGTTAGATATTTGGCATGAAACATCTTCTAGTGAGTGTCTACCAAGATTGTTCAAATAAAAGCCCTGGGGTCAAAATTGGCCCCGCCCCAGGGGGTCATTGATTTTCCCTATATGCATATAGTAAAAACTTAAAAAAATCTTCTTTTAAAGAACCCAAAGAGCTAGACCTTAGATATTAAGCATGAAACATCTTCTAATGAGTGTCTACCAAGATTGTTCAAATCAAAGCCCTGGGGTCAAAATTGGCCCCGCCCCTGGGGGTCATTGATTTTCCCTATGTGCATATAGTAAAAACTTAAAAAAATCTTCTTCTAAAAAACCCAAAGAGCTAGAGCTTAGATATTTGGCATGAAACATGTTCTAATGGATGTCTACCAAATTTGTTCAAAAAAAGCCTTGGGGTCAAAATTGGCCCCGCCCCAGGGGGTCATTGATTTTCCCTATATGCATATAGTAAAAACTTAAAAAATTTTCTCTTAAAGAACCCAAAGAGCTAGAGCTAAGATATTAAGCATGAAACATCTTCTAATGAGTGTCTACCAAGATTGTTCAAATCAAAGCCCTGGGGTATAAATTGGCCCCGCCCCAGGGGGTCATTGATTTTCCCTATATGCATATAGTAAAAACTTAAAAAAATCTTCTTCTAAAAACCCAAAGAGCTAGAGCTTAGATATTTGGCATGAAACATGTTCTAATGGATGTCTACCAAGTTTGTTCAAATAAAAGCCCTGGGGTCAAAATTGGCCCCGCCCCAGGGGGTCATTGATTTTCCCTATATGCATATAGTAAAAACTTTAAAAAATTTCTTTTAAAGAACCCAAAGAGCTAGAGCTAAGATATTTAGCATGAAACATCTTCTAATGGGTGTCTACCAAGTTTGTTCAAATAAAAGCCCTGGGGTCAAAATTGGCCCGGCCCAGGGGTCTTTGATTTCCCTATATGCATATAGTAAAAACTTTAAAAAAATCTTCTTTTAAAGAACCCAAAGAGCTAGAGCTAAGATATTTAGCATGAAACATTTTCTAATGAGTGTCTACCAAGTTTGTTCAAATAAAAGCCCTGGGGTCAAAATTGGCCCAGCCCCAGGGGTCATTGATTTTCCCAATATACATGCAGTAAAAACTTAAAAATCTTCTTTTAAAGAACCCAAAGAGCTAGAGCTAAGATATTTAGCATGACACATCTTCTAATGGGTGTCTACCAAATTTGTTCAAATAAAAGCCCTGGGGTCAAAATTGGCCCCGCCCCAGGGGTCATTGATTTTCCCTATATACATAGAGTAAAAACTTAAAGATCTTCTATTAAAGAACCCTAAGAGCTAGAGCTAAGATATTTAGCATGAAACATGTTCTAATGGATGTTTACCAAGTTTGTTCAAATAAAAGCCCTTGGGTCAAAATTGGCCCCGCCCTAGGGGGTCATTGATTTTCCCTATATTGCATATAGTAATTAAAAACTTAAAACTCTTCTTTTAAAGAACCCAAAGAGCTAGAGCTAAGATATTTAGCATGAAACATCTTCTAATGGGTGTCTTCCAAGTTTGTTCAAATAAAAGCCCTTTGGTTTAAACTGGCCCCGCCCTGGGGGCCTATGTACAGGTGAGCGACCCCAGGGCCATCATGGCCCTCTTGTTTCAAAAGCATTTATTTTCGAGCATTCTTTTACCATCAATCCAGTTCACAGATTTAATACAGGGGAAACATTAACAGTCATCATTTTTATTTTACAATGCATTCATATACATATATTATGAATATTTGCATTTGAAATGTTATTTGTGATGCAAGTGTTACTAGGGTAACTATATTTAGCACTATGGGTGAATACATTATGGTTTAATGCCGGCTTCACAGTAGTAATTTTTCTGCTGATCTCTACAGATATGTGTAGCTCAGTCAACAGCGTAAACTATAAAGGAATTACCCTGAGTTTTTGTACACGTCTTCCTATAAATTTTAGTCTTCCAAAACTTAAAGTGGCCATTGGCTTTTCTTAAGTTTAAATATGTTACTTTTAGATAAATCATTTCATATAATTGTCAAATCAAAAGAAGTAAGGTGGAAAATAAAATAAAAAGAAAACCCCTCGATACCTCTAATCCACTAGTCCAGTATCTATATATAAGTAAGTAAAGCAGACATTCATTTTGCAGATAAGACTAACATTATAAATAGCTCTCAGGATGCTGTTTTGAAGAAGGCTTTACAATGATATGGTGCACTTTTCCTAGATAAAATTACTGAAATACTTAGTTGGAAACAACACAGAATTGTTTTCTCCAACAGAAAATAAAAGATAAAGGCTGCTTAAATTACCTATGTAGTAATGTTCTTGTACATAATTTAAGATTATTAGGACTAGAAAATGTATTTTTATGAATTTGCCCATATTTATTTATCTAGATCTGAATTTTAATCAGCTGTTGGGACTGGGGATTTTACTTTTATCAATTTTGTTTTTATCATAGACATAGATAACTATGTCTCTGTGTCTCTGTTTTTATGTAGCAAGTGTACTGCTTGTTTGAAATTTAAAATTTAACAATGATTTGATTTTGTTTTTCAACATTGTATAATTGTTAATCCTTAAAATAAAGAGGAAATTGCCCATGGAAAATAGGCTATAAAATACTGTGTTCCTTATTGATGGATAAAAATCCATCACAATGTAAGCTGATAAATATTTAATATTTACACTTAAAATAATTTGACAATTCACCTAAATCTTCTGTTTACTTATTTTTATAGCGTCCATTACATTGTATATATTGAATAATTTATAAATAACCCCAAAATGGCCGACACTTCTGTCAAGAGAGGCAAATAATTATAAATTTGTTAAATAAAGGCAACTCTCTATAATATAGGTGTAAGCTCATTAATATTTTGTAAATAATTACTTTTTTATATGAACTTTAGAAAATTCAAGAACATATCATGTTTTATAGCTACATAACAAATATTGTAATGTTATATTTAATAACATTAGTCATTGCTTTGAAAAGTGGGTAAATGTTATGGTGATATAACAATTGTAAATATATTTGATCTGCAGTTCATGTTTATAATATATAAATTTTATATAAACTTGAAGTTATATTTGTTTGATATTATACTGATTTTAGACTTAGAAGTTGGGTGTTTCTAACTTTGATCTTTGTTAAATTTTAGAAGTTTAAACTTTTCAAATGTTGTATGTCTACACTGATAAAGGTCATTGTGCTCAACCAGACTGGCCTGGTAGAGAAGCAGCTTGCCTATGAATATTATGTTTAAACAAAAAGATGTTTTAAATACTTAATTTTTTTTTACAAATTTGAAACAAAAACAGCTTTCTTAAATTGACAGTTTCAACATCAGCATTAGAAAATGAATAATTTTAATTTTGGTAGGTGCTGTATTTGAAATTTTACACACTTAGAATATTAGAATATGGTATTTTGTGCTTTAAAAATAATACTTCCTTGATAGTGTGTTAGTTGAAAGTATTGTAATCAACACATCATAAGCATAAGTTGGGCTGCGTCTGTCAGAGTTAGGTCGTGGACTTAAGAAGCTATCCAGCTAGTTACAGAACATTGGTGTTCTACTCGGCCTGTTTGTGCCTGAAATAATGCACAGACCCTGCACCGAGGTCTTCTACCCAGTTAAGCGTGAAGTCCAATTATGCTATTACTGTGTTCATTGACGTGAAAATAAGACAGTCGTTTGAATCGTTTTGATGGATACCTATTAACATGAATATTTTGTTGAGTTTGGCCTAATTTCAAAATTTTATTGAGATAAAAAATAAAAAATATACGAGATCTCAATTTGTTGTATTACAAAATTAGGCTTTACTATAGATAATATACAAACACTTGACAATAAAGGTGGACCATGCAATGAGTTGGCCTATATCTGTAGCTTCATTGGATTGAGGTAAATTCGATTTGACACAATTTTCATGAAAGATTCTTTAATGGATATCAGAAGTATAACTTTGATGAGGAATAAGGCAGCCACCGTTCAGAACAGGCAAAGACCATCAGTTTAACATGCGTCGCTCCACTGGGTCGAGAAATTTAACTGCAAGCCTTGAGCCTTAAGTATTTCCACACTTATCTATACGGATCTATGATTATTTTCAATATCCATGTGTGTAAATCCTCCATAAAAAACTTAAGAATGTGCCATATATCTAAATATTAATTGTTATTCAGACATTTCAATAATAGTTTAAATTCACACATGATTATTAATTGTAATGAATAATAAGTTGATATTCTAAGCTGCAATACTTTAACATTCCAATACTTCAGGTGATTTAAAGCTAAATGTTACTCATTTTCATGGATTAATTTGTCTGTTTAATAAATATCATTTACACATACACCTTAAGGCCACTGTTACATGCGATGTAAGAATTGCATAAATTATTAATTAATGGACTTAACATCAGGCTGGGAGTAAACAAGACAAAGGTAAATGTAAGAAACATTTTTAGTACATAGGATATTGCAGTAAAGTATGATTCGATTAATAATGATATAACCTGGGATAATGCGATAAAAACCATCAAACTCATAATTTTGACAAATGTAAGGACAAACAAGCGTCAAAGACGGTAACATACTGCACATGAGATTGTGACAACAACAAGACACTAGCAAATATATTAAATCACAGATACAGAGAAACACGATTGGTGGATTCAATTAACATTCTGAAACTGACAATGGATGGCATTCTTTTCTCTATATTTCATTTTTAAAACCTATTTAAGAATTATCATTGTTGAAATCATTTTTACCCTAGTTTCAAGGGTAATGCTAAAAAATATCCAAAAATTTATCAAACTCTTTATTTTTCATAAAACCTTAACAATTCGGATCAAGGAAACAACAACAACAAGCATGCAATCATCAAGTATGTGTGTTACTAAGATAACACCATATTGAAGGTGTACAATCATGCTAAAGTACTAGAGAGGTGAATATAATAACCATTGTGAACATAAAAGTTCTGCAATGTGCAAGTTGAATGTGCAAGAACTAAAAGCGAATTGTATCGCACATGCTTGGAAATTTCTTTACAAATGCAAAGCGATGGTTAAAATTGAGCTTAAAAATTTACAATTTATTATTAATACATGTAGGTACAATGATCTATTTAGGTTCATCTGAAATGAAGATGAAAACTAATGGTTCTTTACCACCTGTGGTACTTCTTTAAAATGTGAGTAGATTCATATCCAACATTACTTGGTTACTTGACCAATAAACATTAAAAATTTGTATAATTAATTATCATTCTTTACCCTGCTTTGAATTGCGAAGTGTCCAGAAGTTTTTTTTAAAGGCGATGAATTTGGATAGTTGGAATGGGGTTCAATGTGTTGAAAATTTGAATCTATGCAGCCACCAGTGATATAAAGTCTCGAACATTTACGATGGAGTATACAGGCTGTTTTGACTTGATAATGGGGCATAGGCAAGTTGTCATTGACGACAACATTGCCATTAATATAAAAATTACTGTCTTCCTCAAATTGAGATTAATAATAACATAAAGTGCCAAATAAATATTCCCCTTTCAAAAAGTTACAGTTTCCTGGTTGATCCTTGTAGATATGAAGTCAAAATAATTCAATAACTAATTTGTAAACTAAATGAAAATTACGATTTATTAAACTTTTAAGTATCATGATATATTTTAAACAGAAACAGAGAGCCATGCATGGCCCTTAATCGCGTTCCTGAGGATATGGTTTTACAAGACCAATTTCATTATTAGGTCAATTATATAAAGAATATTCATCAAAATCAGCCAAGCATTAATTTTGAGTTGTAGATGTGGTTTCAATTCAGCACATAGGCAGCTTTGTTTTTTAACAGAATGTAATAATTTACCCAATTTTTATAAAGTATCCCCCAAGAATAATTCCTATTGAATTTTATCAAATTTGGCAGTCAGTTTGATTTCTGTTTTTGTAAAAGACTACCAAATGATCATTCTGTAAAGTTTCAACACATCAGATGAGAAGATTGCGTTTGAAACTGTATAGGTATTTCTATTCTTAGCTCTGGTGCCGCCGTCATATGTAAGCTAACTGGAATGATTTTAGCAATTTTTTGAAATGTCCTTCTATTATTCTTATTGCTAGCTCTTCTGGCTGATTTTGTTCACAAGCGCTGGAATAATATTTTAGCCAATTTTTAACTAATTTATTATGTTTACAACAGAAACTGAATTGGTCTCCAAATGATCACAATCGCTATATATAATAGAAGATAAAAACTTTAAAGTTTTAGTTCAAAGTTGAACATAGTTTATATTCACTATTTCATTATGTCATATAAATAAAATCTAAAATTATGAGAAAAAAAAAATATAAAAATCTACAGAGATAAGTCTATAAACCATGTCCATGTTACTACTGACTATAATAAATTGTCAAACTTAATGCAGTAATGGGTTAACTCCTGCAGTAACTGTTAAGCTACTAATAAATTCTTGTAGTAGTTAGCCCACGTTAATGCACCACATTGACAATTTGTCCCCAAAAACAAGAAAAATTTTATGTTTCAATAGGAGTACAAAGTTATATTAAAAGTTGCATCAAAAAGGTTCAGTCCCCTGAAATAAGTTCCATTAAAAAATTTTCACCTTAGTGCAATACGGGCTTAAATCCTATTAAATTTAGAAGGATTAAACCCTTACTGCATAAGGTGACAACCTTCACCATCCATTTATATAACAAGTACAACATCTGCAGTATCACAGTTTTTAAAATAAAAGAGAACTTCGGGCAAGACTTAAGTGGACGGATTGATGCTAATTTATTTAATTTTTTTGAATTGAACGTCAAAATACCAGGTACATTTTACACTCCTTCCTTTCCATTCTAGTATCTACAATCAAGATACAGACATAAACATAACCTTCATGCATTTAAAAACATTAAAGTATTCATTTAATGTTTTATCACATGTATTAACATGGCAATCATTAACAATTCCAGCAATATCTATTTTACCTTGTGTGAACGTGGGGGCTTGTTTTAAATTAGGAACGAGAGTATTTTAAGAAATTTTTTGAGAGATGCCCATTTGACTGCATGGCCAACTATCTGGCTTGATGATTTAGTCAGTGTAATAATTGACAAAAAGGGGAGATTAATTTCAAAATCTATGTCTGAATAAAGTTTGGAAAATAACCAACAATTATGAAAAATACCTCTTTTTGTTGGGAAATTAATCCACACTTTATTATTATTGTACCATTACAAAAGCTTGTAAATTCACTCGAAAATCCATGTTAGTCATATGGCTTATAAGAAACCTTTCAATTTACATAAAATTTTAGACCCTTCAGTAATTGTTAAAGATTTGATCTGTGCCTTACAGGTATACTTAACCAGGACTATTTAAGTTCTCGATAGGTTTGAAAATTCAGTCAAAACCACCAATGACATAATTGTGCAGGTCTTTGGAAAAAGACTTACAACCATAATCAAAAACCTATGTGAAATTCAATGGAATACAATTTTTATTTACTATGTCACTAATATCTGATTAACAGACTTGTTTTCACCCCCCCCCCCCCCCCCCCCCCCCCCCCCCCCCCCCCCCCCCCGTTCCCCCCCCCCTATTGTTTTAATTGGACATAACCATTTGTAGGTAAAAATAACCAAATAAGCACTGGTCTGCAATAGCCCAAAAGTGCAAGAAAATCTTGATTTGCATATAGACCAATAAAGATGGCACTGTTGTGTACAGACTATCTCCAGGATCGTCAACCACTATTTAATAGTGGTATGATGTGTTATAACTAAATGTCATTTACTAAAATGGCTTTTAGGAGCGTAACTCAATACAGATAATTTTTTATCCATTTTGTCAGCGAGAGACAAGAATTTTTCCTGAATTTTCTATGATAACTTTAAAATATGGTATGTCCTGGTCTCAATGCAAATGGTATATAAATTAAGAGGGAATGTTTTAATTAAGTATGTCTCAATATTTCACGTGTATAATGATTCAACTACAAGAACAGTCATGTAAAATGAGTAATGTAAACAATGGATAAAAACAACCTTATTCATGTAAATATGGGGCAATTGACAGAAATCTTTACTGTATAATCATGTAAATATGGGCAATGGACAGAAATTTTACTTCATTAATTCATGTAAATAAATGCATGTATAATGAATGTAGTATGCATGTAAATAAAGGTTAAATGCAAGTATTTATGTAAATGATTACACCTTAATTTCATGTAGATATCAAAAGAAGAAACCTGCTATGTTTATGTAAATAAAGGTAAGATATTTCAGCTGTAAATATACATGTAGCCATAACTAGACCTATCACTGAAGGTGATTAATACCCCACCAACAACTGACTTTTGAAATAAGTTGGTCTGAAGAAAAATATGAACTCAGTCTACCAGTATAAATAAAGGTATCAGAAAAATAATTTCAATTTATCACAATCCCAACCAGATATTGTATAAGTTGCCTATATACCAAGTTTGATTACAATGATTGCGCTATTGATTCATTCCAAACCCTAGTAATTGTCCGGAACCATTTTTTCTTTTTTTAGTAACTGTGACCTTGAACCTTAGGTGCGTCCAGATCATACCAAGTGCGGTCTTTCATGTATAGCTGCTAAACACCAAGCTTGCATTACAATATTCTCATTCCTACGTTCGATTAGATTGTCCAGAAATCATTTTTTATTGTTTGAGTAACTGTGACGTTGACTAGACCCAAGGGGATCAAATGCAATACCAACTGTGTTCATTGTTAAACTTGTATTACATTAAGTTTGATTACAATATCTCATTCCTAACTTAGTTATTGACGAGGAAACCATTTTGTCTATTTTGAGTCAATGGTGACCTTGACCTTGGCCCCAGGAGGGTCCAGATGCAATACCAACCAGGTATTGAGTATTAAGCTTCTATATACCAAGTTTGATTTACAAGTATATCTCATTTCACTAACTTAATTATTGTCCAGAAACATTTTCTATTTTTAGTAATGTGACCTTGACCCAGGGTCGTCCAGAATGACAATACAAACCGGGGTTCCACCATAAAGTTTGCTACGACAAGTTTGATTTACAATATCTCATTGCCTAACTTAAGTCCATTGTCCGGAACCATTTTCTATTTTTAGGATGGTAACCGTTGACTACTGGCCCCAGGGGCGTCAAATGCAATACCAACCGGGGTTTCCACATAAGGTTGCCTGTACATCAAGTTTGATATACAATATCTCATTCCTAAACTTAAGTTATTGTCGGACTTTTTCTATTTATTGAGTAATTTGTGACCTATGACCCCTTGGCCCCAGGGTCGTCCAGATGCATACAACCGGAGGTCTTCATATAAGCTTGCTTAGTCCAAGTTTTGAATTAAAACATTTCATTCCTAACATATAGTTATTGTCCGGAAAACCATTTTTCTATTTTTAGTAATGCGTGACCATGACCTGCCCAGGAGTCCAAATGCAATACCAACCAGGGTTTCCACATAACGGTTGCTATACAAGTTTTGTTACAATACGCTCATCCAAACTCTAGTTAGTCGTCCGGATTAACATTTTTTCGTATTATTTAGTAATGGTGACCTTACCCCAGGGGGTCCAAATGGCCAATACCAACCGAGGTTTCCAGCATAACAGTTGCTATATACAATCTTGCATTTACCAATTACCTCACTCCAACTCTAGTTATTTGTCCGGAAACATGTGTGCGGAACGACGACGGACCGGACCGACAAGCTGACTCTATTATACCCCCCTTAAACTTCGTTTTGTGGGCGGGTAAAATGACTTATTCTTGTAATATAGGATGACAAATGATCAATAGTCCTATTGCGGCTGATGATAATTCACAGAATTCTTGAAAACTGAATTAAACATGTTATACAACTTTTTTTCTCTTACGTACCAGGATAGGTAATTAAATTTTTATAATGAAAGAAGAATAAATGGTTTCATAGCAACAACTTTTTGATGATTTGAAACAGACTCACTATCCTACATTACATGTATACTGAAGTTCATTAAACATACTAGTGTGAGGTTAAATTTAGCCCGAGCACAACTGACACTTTTATTTTCATCTTCCAGAAAATTTGAAAAGTTGAGCTTGCTTTAAGATTTGCCGCAGCATTTTAAACACCTGTGCTTTATTTGATGAGCAATCATATGTCATAATGTATTTTAGTTTTTGTTTTATTTCTTTTGCCAGAATTCATATTAAGAAATTTCCGCACGCTATCAAACACCCTCATATTCTAGATGACTATGAATGTCTCGGTCTAAACTTAAATGTTAAATAAAATATTCAGGTAACTTTAGTAACATGATATTTCATGTAAATAGATGATATAAATGAAATCTTGATTTCATGAAAACAAAGGATAAAATAGACATATAATTTATCTACACATATATAATTCTTATCCTGAATGGAACAGGCTGTCACAGAGAGACAGCGGAAGCTCGACTAATAAAATACTGGACGCATCAAGTAAGGAGGACAAAACTATGAAGAAAAATCATTATGTTTAATTATGTATTAAGTTATAGTAAAAAAAAATAAACATTTCGTTAACATAATTCCTAAGATAAGGGGAATATTCTAGAATAGTCAATGCTAGAGTTATGACCTTGTCACACAGCATTTGTGTAAGATAAGGAAAGTATCTATTGAAGTTTGAGTAGATACCTTAAAAAGTAAAGAAGTTATAATAATTATCTTAAAGAAATTTTCTACGCTTCAAAGAGAGATGAAATCTATATGAATATTGCAATTCAAGATTTATGAACCATGATGTCACAGTAAAATGTATTTTTGTATGATTTAGCGAATAAGTATTTTGAATTTGAGCTAGATACCTTTTAAAATAAAAAAGTTATAATTAAAAAATAAACATTTCTGAGTAAAAAAAATCTAAGTTTATGGCGAGCATAATTCTTGCAATATTGGGCTTAGAGTTATGAACCTTTTCACATTTAAGATGTGCGATGTGATAAAGCGTAAATATATTTTACGAGTACTGAAGTTGATCCTCTTTAGAAATAAATAAGGTACCAGTAAATAATATATATTTCTTAATATTGATACAATTCTAAGTTTAAGGGAGATAATCTGAAAATATTTGGTGCTAGAGTTATGAACCCTTCGCCACATAAGAATGGGGAGGATGATAACGTAAAGTATATTGAAGTATGAGGTTGATCCCTTAAGAAATAAGAAGAAATAGTAAGAATAGCATTTTTTAAGAAAATTCTAAGTCAGGGGAGATAAATCTGAATATTGGTGCAGATGTTATGAACCTTGTCACATAAAGGGGATTAGATGATTGAAGAGACATACGATTTGAAGTATAGATTGGGGGTGGGGTGATCCCTTATGAAGATAAAGAAGTAACAGTAAAAAATATTATTTTTAAGGAAATTCTAATTCAAAACAGGGAGATAATCTGAAACTTTTGGTCTTAGAAGTATGAACCTTGTCACATAAGATTGCCGTTTGATGATAAGGAAACATATATGTGAAGTTTGAAGTTGATACCTTAAGAAATGACAAAGTTATAGTGAAAAATATTTTACTGCACCAAAACTTTAATCTAAAATGTGGACGCGGACGCCGACGCCGACGCCGGGGCGAGTAGGACAGCTCTCCATATACTTCGTATAGTCGAGCTAAAAATGGAATTGGACCTATTGGGAGTGAGGCTGCCTTACTGAAAAACAATTTTGATTGATGGCATACATGATGTATTATGTTGTGATGACCATAGAAATATTTTCAACTCTTAAAATATAATATTCTGTAAACTGAGTTGCTTCATAAAAAGATAATATAATTTTTAAAATGAAACCTGACTTAAGGTATTACCAGTATATTCAAGATGGTTAACTATATTACTGATTGCAAGAGGTGATCAATTGATAAAAGCAAAGATTAAATAAAATACAACATCAAGAAATAAGCTAAATTTATGAATGGCCTAGACGATAATGAATGTTTGATTATCACAATATACTGGCCTGTCCAGTTAATATCTTAATGACATTTTTTGGTGAAGAACAAAACATTATTTACTACTTAAGTATTTGCTCTAGGCCATTCTTAAAGCATAAAAAGAAAACACATCATGTAACCAAACCTTATTGAAATCAATCTGTTGCTAAAACAAACCAAAACTGTCAATAGTAAAAGTTCAAACCATGCAGAATGAGGGCATTTGGGAAAGATCCGAACTTTTGGTCATTTCTAGGGACAAATCCCATTGGTCAACCTTGGATGGTTAAATATAAGACCGAGAAACTTTAGCAAACAGCTACTCAAAACACAGCATTTGCAAATTAAAACAAAATTTCCTAGACTTAGCTTATAAGTAGGGATAAATAACAATATCTAAATTATATAGATCTTACTAGCTAAGATTAATGTACATGACTGATTATATATTCCGATTCTTCTATTAACCATTGTATGAGTACTGAAAAATTGCTCTATCTTCCAGTGAAATGGTTTTTTTTTTATGGTGTTATAAAAATCTATTTCTACTGAACTAGCGAACTTATCATTTAAGAAAATTAAATGAGATTAGAGCCGCCTACTTATAGAACAATAAATAAGAAAAAGACTCCAATAAAAAGTTACTATACATATTTAGTCAAGTTAGAAGGTATAAAACACTGTTACTGCTACTAGTTATAAGATCTTTCATTATGTGCACATCTTAATCATGCATTTACCATATTTTACTAATTTCTTTTGAGATAATAATTTATTGCTTCAAAGTTAAATAAATATAAAAACTGGAAAATAGAGGAATAAAAATGTGAAACATAATGGTACTATTCTAATAAACTATGAGGATCCTAACTTCTAACAACATTTCAACCGCGTCATGACAAAACCAACAATTAGGTCTTGTGACCAGCCATGGCTTTAGATCCAGATAGCGTGCGCATCGAATTGGCGCAGTCTGATCAGGATCCATGCTGTTCGCTATCAGTTTCTTTACTTGTTATAGGGTCTGTCAGCGAACAGCATGGATCCTGATCAGACTGCGCGGATGCGCATGCTGGTCTGGATCCATGCTGGTCGCAATCACATTATGTTGGTTTTGTCGTGACGCGGCTCATTTACACTATGTTGTTTTGCTATTAAACTATATTGTAGTTTCTTTTTTCTTTTCTTTTTTTATAAAAAATAAACTTTTAGTTAAGCACTTATTTGCTATTTCACTAATATCTTTTTGACTTGTATGTTATCCTTGTGTTTTTTTACACATTTCCTTTCAATACCAGGAGATGAATACTTGAAATAAAGTAGAAATTCCATAAAATGCTTCAAGCTAAATTTAGTAACATTAAACTGAAGTCATTACATCCGCTGAACAACACTAAATGAATGATATTTCAAATATTGGTGACGGTTTGCTAACCGATTTTTTAGATTTAAAAATTAAAATAAAGCATATCAAATAATACATAAATAATCAACTTTTATTTATCTTATTCATTTTTTTAACCAATTTAATTAATGGAACTTTAATTTATTCAGGTAATTGTAACTTAAAACTTCATCCCTTAATTCATCAATTTCTAATATAGGAACTTTAAAATCAAGGTTTATTGCATATGTAACGGGCTACGATAAATTGACAAACGTCCTGTAAAAATTTTCCCTGCTCTATATCAAAAGAATTTAAAAGACTAAATACAAGAATCAGAAATAGAAATTTAGAGAAATCTCTTTCTTTAGTCTTTTACGTTCACAAATTCATTTCTTGATGACATCTTTTATTATACAGTTTGCAGAAGTGCTATTTTGGTTGAAGTTTTCTAATTTTGAATTAAAGAATATTGCGAAACAAACCCAATCCCAAAGCGACGAACCAAAACAAGACAAAAACAAACCTGAACACAAACCACGAAGACCCAGCCCCAGAGAGCCCAAGCCAAACAATCAAAAAGAACAAACAAGCGAGCTGCAGGTAACGTTAACAGCCACAACATGAAACAGCCACGGCAATGCAGCCTGTAGTCTGCACCAACTGCTTCAACAATGTGAAGCTCCCTTAGCTGGAGTAATCAATACTGAATCCAAAATCAGAAAAATAGGCTCCTCTCCATTAATAACGAACCTAAACAATAAGATCCCTGTCATCTAAAACACAAGCTCCGCAGTCCCACGTGATGGTAAGTGCGTTTTGATCTGAACAGGGTCGCCCTGATCTGTTGTCCGTCATGTAGTATTCGTATGCTAATAACTGGGGACGCAGAAAACATAATGCTTCAATATCTGCACACATTGTCGTAATCTTTACGTTTAATGTTGAACCATGTTGTGAATTAACGATCTCGACAGTGTGTCATGGGTAGTTCTCTCTCCCAGATATCGTAACTGCGGTCATACCCTCTCTAGGTGTTCAACAGCGTCAATTTCTGACCGCCAGACACTTACAATTTACCATTGCACACTGGCTCCTGCATGACCATAAAACCGAGATGATTCATTGATGACTTTACTTCCCATTCATTAGTTGCCTATATCGAACACTTCAATGGTACACATAGACACATTTTCATCTTGCCCTGCCACTTGCGTACAATTTTCCATCATTGACGCATAGCAGCTACAAAGTCTTTCCTTGCCTTCATTCATTGCGTCAGCTCCCAATACCAAGTGCCTCACAATCTGGTATTCATATCTGAAAACATCTGCGAGTTGCATTCGTTATTTTTCATTTAAAGTCATATTTTTCCTCCACAAGCATACATGAAATTGTCAATACCACTACAGCTGGATGATCAGTTGTGAATGGTGGGCTCACGAAGAAATCCGATGTTGCTTATTTGCAAAGTGTCATAGTACTCGAGACTTCTCTTTGTGACAGCACTCAGCTAAACATTTAACATTCTGCTCGACCTTGTGTCCTGCCGAGTCTGAAGCAATGGGCTGTTTCGACACTTATATGATAGTCCTTCGCTATCAGTCAGTTTAGTCGTGACATTCTTTTATGTCTCTCGATAGAGGAACGAGTACTTACTCTCTCAACCAATTCCTCTCCTGAAAGCGAGCGGCAGACGAATCTTTTCATCAGTTCGCCACATACTGCTCCCGCGTTCTTTTTTAATGTTATCATCTAAGGAACTAGTTTCAAACAAATGAACTTCGATGCCACTTGAGTCCAATTCTCTGCTAGAGTAACGAAGTTGTTTATGTATGCTCAACTTATGATATTGTCCAGATTTGCAACAACGTTCAAAATTTTCTGAACATGAAATGCTTGTAACTCGATGCGTGATGTTAATTGAATAAAGTATCTGACAGCGATTCAGAGGATCGCTCAAACACAGTTTTCTTTGTTATAGACCGGATTCAATATGGCGCGGCGATACTATCTGAGCGCTCACTTAGAGAATTCACAGCATCGGTCATTGTAATGAGTAGCTGCTGAAGGACCTCCAAAAACAGAACAGGAACGGCCCAAACAGAAAAGAAGAAGGCAGCAAGGACACCGAGTCGAAGAAAAGCGAAACCCAAAGCGTAACACGCCAGCAGATAACAGCAAAAGGAGAACCAAGCCCAGTGAGAAGAAAAAAAACAACAAACAAACAAACAAACACAGAACCGCGGCAAAAAACTCAAGTGAACAGGACAAAGAAAACAAACAATCAAAGGGACCAACAATAAAAAGAACACCAGAACAAGTGGCAGCACCAAATTTCAACATTGGCAACTGTTAGACCCATTATACCTATACAAAAATAGCGAGTTATTTAAATCAAATGTTATAGGAAAGGATCTCTCTTACAGAAAATCAAAATAGAACTGTAAAAGATTCCGATACATGTTTGTGAAGCTGCCCGCAAAACACCTAATTAGGATTCCGTAAAAATCTTAGCTTCGTCTAGCAAGACATACACAGTTAATTTTTAAAAATGAAATCTCCAAATTTAAATCCAAAAACAGTAGAACAATAAAAATAACCTGTAGAACTATACAGATTCTCATATAAGTTCATGCTGATGACTGCATGGTTGCTATGAATATACTCTTTACCAATTCCACAATGTTACAGTAAACATATAGAATTACCCTATGCTGTGTTAGATTAAGCCTAAAAATAAGTCGATCATTATTGAAAGTTTAGATGTTTGAACAAACGTAAATGGAGTTTACGCTGATTTGCTGTAATCTTAACAGATATGCCTTTGCAAGATCAATAGAAGAGCATGCGCAGTTTGCAACATCTGTTCAGTCTGACCATGCTCTAATACTGTTGATCCGCTCAGGCTTATGTATTTTTGATACTGAAATCCCTAAAACTCTTGATATGACTGTCTTCAAACTTGGCAATCAGCCGTATATATAATCAGCCAGAGATTCCAAATTTTTGCTTAAAAAATAACACCCGATTTATTGAAAAAATAACATATGTATTTCTTTAAAGATTCCTGCCAAAGATAAGTAAAACTTAAATGAACTTTGTAATATCAACTAAGTGTACAATGTAGTAACAGCTGAAATCTTATTGAATTATATAAGGACTTAACCCTTTATTGCATTAAGGTAACGATATGCACTTTAATCTTCTGCGAAAAAAATACTGTTACAGTAATGTATTTATAAGATAATAGAATAAATACTGCATAAATGTTAAATATTTCAGAAAAAAGAAAGCATAAAAGAAACTAGGGAACATAAAAGATGAATTGATACCTGTATATGCGAAATCAACGACGAAACACTATAGAATCCAATATAAGCCTGACCACACCTATCAGGTCAACCTTACCCTCCCTGCTCATCCCTCATACCTCACCAGTAGAGCAATGACTGAAATAGTCAGCATGCATTAGAGCACATGACAACACTGTGAACTTTAAACATCATCTGACCTTCGAGCAACCAAACTAGTCACAGAATGTCTCCTCGTTTGTGAAACTGCCTCAAATGTACATTCAAACTTAAAACTTAATATGACACATATATGTCCTGGGGACAACATGTACTCTATGGCTGCATATTTCTAAGAAAATATGCTATCTTTATATGATCACTAATAGGAGATGTGTTAATATTTGATAATTTGTTTTCAGAGGATTTTGAAGTGGACATTTCTTCTAATATATTCATTGTACTTAAGTTCTAATCTTTATACACAACAGAGAAAGAGTGCGAACAATATGGTTGAGTGGTGCGTTAACGCGTCGGGTAATAATCATAATGATCGACTTAGCCGACAAAAGCGACTTCGGGCAAGATCGGTATGTATTCCGTTGAGCAAGAAGACTATACATCAAGTTGCTTCAAAAGGACCCGGCAGAAACCCAGAAGTCATTGCTGGTTGTTCCAGGACAGATTAGAAAGTGTTTCTATAGCTTATAGCTTCACTACACAACAAACTTAAAATAAATTCTGCTATAAAACCAGCATGAAAAGGACTGAAACATAAAAATGTTTATCCACCTGCATTCAAATGCCGTATGAGAGATACAAATTATACACTGTGCTGGTCCCCTTAATAAGCGTTTAATGTCGTATCAAGATGACAAGTTATTTTCGATACTGCAAACCGTACAGCGTTAGCTGAAAGAATAAAGTTCACATAATCATACCATCCCTAGATAGTAGATATATTCATATAACAGAAAATTGATGTTGAAGTTGGAAATTAACAAGTTTTAGTCGAAAATAATTTTTATAGAACAATAATATTAGAATAATTATAAGTAGATTTTTGGTCGGATCATCTTTGAAGCTATTATCCTTGGGGTCTTGCAGCGCAATACACATAAATGTATTTTGATTCATAATTCATAACTTGGCTCCTGCCCAGTGAATGTTTACTTAATTTGGATATTAATTACATGAGATCAATGCCAAACTAATGTATTATTTAACAATTTTTTCTTATACAAGCATGCATGTAGTTTTTTTAATGAAAAGATACTAGAATTATGTCAAATTCAATGCACGATGTAATAGATGTGTCCATTATATTTGATTGCTTCCAATATACAAGTAAAAATTGTTAACCTCATGAGCGCAAGTCATTAGAAAATACCTTAAAGCTTACATGTAGGTTGTTTCCAGATTTGATCCTAGCTGTCTGATTAATGTATTATTTAGTCGCTTATATTGTTATTTAAGGTTAAATTAAATTTATCTTTTACAACCGGCCTGAAAGTTAGACATTTATACACCAATTAGGAACCAATTAGAATTATCAGAATGTACAGATATAGTAAAAGGAATGAAAGTGAGCTCCCAAGTTCAGGGATCAGCAGATGGCAAACAAACCGTTGACTGACCTCTTTATATATATGCTAATAACTGATAATAAACCACTACTGAGCAAACGGATGCTCTGATGACTCTTAATAAATTTATAGAAGCCTAAAAAATTAAATACATAAAGAATTATGTTAACTTAAACATCAAAGCTGGTCATGTGGATACTACCCTAAGAAGTTTGAAAGCCACAACTGGTTCTTTGCAGTCAGAGCTGGGCATCTTGCAGCTTGGTTCACAGGAATGAGGAATGTCCCTCGATGCCTGCGTTTCCTTTTTCTGGTGACAGAGGCATATTTCTGATCTGCCATTATAGTCTGCTAATAGCATCTGGTACTTTAATGAAATGTATAACATTGATCAACAGCTTTTTGATTTGCGCACAAATATTAAAATACTTCATTTAAAATAGATTAGCATACTAATACTTTACGTTAATACAAAACTTCAGTGACTTTGAACTTTATGTTCAACACACTAAAAAGTGATGCCAGTGATAACAACATGCCATTAGATTAACTGACTATCTGTATTTTATTTTAATGATAGACAATTTTAAATATCAAAAATGCACTATAAACGCTTATGATGGAACCAGTTCCAATAACTATGACTCTAGGACCTGTATTTAATATTATCTTCATACATTCTAAAATTTATTGTACATGGGCTTGTCAGTATCAAACTAATGAACAACTTGACGACCAAAAAAAGCTTTTAATGTGAACACTTGTTGCATAGTGAATCCTTTAGCTTCATTCAATATACATTTTTTTTCACTACTTGAACCTCACTTTCTTCAGTCGTGACAATTTTCATATCAAATGTTTGAGAAATAGATCTACTTAAGTTACAAAAACAAAAACAAAAATGTTTTTTTCCTGGTAAAGCAATTAGAATTTACTAATCACAAAGCTACACATAATTAATATATACCTAACATATCCGATCGATTACAATATATCATATTATTTTATCTCTTTGGGCCTGACCGATTTTTGTATGTTTACATCTTGAATGAGACAGATATCAACTTTATATGTGTTAGGCCTAGCGCAAAACAATTCTATGTTGATATGGATTATTTTTTACAATAAATAAGTATAATGATAGAATGCTAATAAGACTAGAACGATTGTATCGAGAAATAAATCGAAATAAGCATAACTATTTTATTAGCGCGTTCATTCATTTTAAAAATACAAATCTCAAATCGATTCTATAGCACCACAACCTTTGACTACTTATGCAGGCAAATGGAGCTAGCATTCAATATTGCAGCGGACGTCACTATAATAGAACAAAAAAATTCCAGGAAGTAAGATTTATCGGTAAGCTAAGTTCCTGCTAGAGTATTGGTAGGAAGTATACATGACAAACCTATAATATTCAGCACAACATATTCTTTAAGTTTTTCATATAATCACAAATTTCCCCTAGGTAGTTTTAAAAATGTACAGGGGTGCTAAATATGTTGCCATAAACGTCTAAATTTTCTATAAGTACTGTTTTACGGATTTAGTGCTTTATTAACAATTTTTGCTTCAAAAATTATGAGAAAATTCGTGAAAAAATATAGAGCAGCTATAATAAGTTAGATCACCTATTCTCTGGCTAATGGTTATCATAATTTTTTTATTATTTGTTCTAATGCAGATGCGTAAAGACACATTATTGCTCAGAAAAAAGATGAAGCATAGTATTTATTCTTTAGGAGGGAAACATGCGTTTAATAACATAATTTAACTGTAATGATTGAATGACCTATGGGGTGAGTGCTTGTTATTGAAGAAGATAGTTCACTAAATGTAAAAAATATGTCATTAAGGCACAATATGCTGAGAAAGTAGCTATTTTGCTTCAACAAAAAGAATGTAATCACTTTAAATGTATAGTGTCAAAAGATATTACATGCAAAGCTTGAGTGTTAGATTATTTTTCGTTGCTGGTAACAGAATATGGCTTGGGGCGAGTATTGCCCAGACACGACAAATAGGAGCAATATCTTGTCGCGCCCCAGCTACAATTGTTGGAACTATGTAACATGTACTAATTGCACAAAACACAGAAGGAAAAGTGCAAGTGATGCTCAATTAGTAACTTGTTGGGAAAAATAAAAGAATACCAAAATACAAAGCTTATTGGAAAAAAATGAAAGCATTTTCTGAGGAGCGGAGAAATATTGTTCAGGTGATTTTTTTTCAGACATGCAATAGTGGAATGGCAGTCTGGCGAAGCCGTAGACACA
>NW_026855322.1:0-72451 GCF_026571515.1 Ruditapes philippinarum
AAAACAGATGCTTAATGTAATTTACATGGTCAGAAAAATTAGAATAAGTAAAAGATAACATGCAAATACCAGTCATATGAATATGTATGGCCATGGAATGGTATATATAAATGCCAGTTATATAATATAAAGGACAAGGGAATCAGGTATATATAAATACCAGTTATATTATAAAAGGCCAAGGGAATTTGCAGGTATATATAAATACCAGTTATATCATAATGTGCAAGGGCAGAAGAAGTGATTAATGTAACTGAATAAATAAATATCTGTTATATGATATATTGGACAATGTAATGATATAAACAAATACTAGTTCTACAATATATAGGACAGGTGAATTATATATATTGATACCAGTTATGTGGTGTATACATGTAGGATAGTGAAATGTTATAAATAAATACCGGTTATACAATATGCATGTATAGGACAGGGGAATATATAAATACCAGTTATATGATATATAGGGAAAGTGAACGATATTTATAAATACCAAATATGATATATAGGACAAATGATTGATATAATTTAAATACCAGTTATATGATATATAGGACAGGGGTATATATAAATACCAGGTATATTATATAAAGGACAAGGGAATGGTTTATATAAATACCAAATATATGTTATTTAGGACAAAGGAATGGTAAAAAGTTATATGGTATGTAGGATAAGGGAATGGTATATGTAAATACCGGTTATATGATTAATATGTCAAGAGAATGGTATACATAAATACAAGTTATATGATATATAGGAAAAGTGAATGGTATTTATAAAAACCAGTTATATGATATATAGGACAAATGATTGGTTTATGTAAATACCGGTTATATGATATATATAACAATGGAATGGTTATATTTGAATACCAGTTATATGTTAAAAAGGACAATGAATTGTATAATAAATACCAGTTATATGAGATATAGTACAGGGGTCAGTATATGTTTTTACCAGTGATATATAGGATTACATGTATATGATATAGAGGAATAGTAAATTTTATATGTGAATACCTGTTATATGATATATAGGACAAGTGAATGGTATACATAATTGTTTTATTCATTGAGATGAGAACCATTTACATGTTTTATTTAACAGATTCCTTCTTTGATTGTTTTATATTGTAAAATTAAAAAAAAAGTGAGAGAAAAATTATGATTATGCAAAACGATAATGTGTACAAGTTAATACTGTTAGTCAGTATTACTCAAAGTGTTAAAAGGGACTCCACTGAGGATTTTTGATGTATTCAGAATTATATTTACTTGATTTTATGAGAGTAATATATGAGAGTAATAGGAAGTCACTGTTCGAAGAGTATGGATTATAACATAGATATTTGATAGAATTATTTCCCTTTTTGAAGTTACAAAAATCTGCATTATCCATCCTGTTGACAGTGTTTAAATGTTTATAGCTAAAGTCCGTCTGAAAATTACACTTCATTAATATCGATTTTCAATTTTTTTCTGAGTATATTTCTTTAGTATCATTTTTTTCCGTATTGAATACCCCGATTAATCTGTTTTGGATTTTATATTTTTTATTCTTCATTGTTTTGGCTTTTGGAACTCAGTAGAGTTCCTTTAAGGGAACTGTTTGCTGTAAATTTAGATGTACTAGTATATACTGTTACTTCATAGACAATATAACATAATTTTTAATCAAAACATGTTATACACCATAGATGTAAATATGATTTCATTATACCTTCATATATATCCTCAATATAAATATACAATTGAGATAAAAATATACATGGCTGTCAGGTGCAAGTGCTTATTGACTCTTCAACATTTTTGATTGCCTTAATGCTTTGAGATAGTAATGATATAACTACATCTTATTAATTGTATATTGCTGATGTTAGTATATACCAATGTTATATATAAACATATGTTGATGTATGTTTGTTACATGAAATTCTGATTGAATGTATATGGTACATATGTAGACATATTATTACATGTTAATACATGTTTATTGTAAAAATTACAAGCTATTGCAATCCTTTGATAAAAATAAAATAATATATTATTTTATATCAAGATTGTTTAGTGACATGTAACTATACATACATTTTAAATAGTTGTTACTGCTTGTTTTATAGGCTATTTAAGCCTTAAAAAATGAAATCCTCTTTATTTTTTAAAAACTTTAATTTTTTTTGTCTAAAAAGTTTCTTACTGGCCATATATCTGAGCCCATCTTTATTTTCTTTTGTATTTTTAGCAAGTAGTACAGTTATGATAAATAAGTATTTTATATGGATATGAAATAACCATATTGTTTACATGTTGTAACACAAATCATATTTTCTTTTCAAACCCATCAGGTGATAAGAATATCTCATGTTGGAAATCTATTATTAGAACACATATTTGTCCTTTCTACAAAAATGAACAATCTTTTCATTTCTGTGGCGTGTCTAATGTGTCTTTAAACTATAAATTTAAATGTAAAGTAAATTCATCTAGTATATATTTGTAAACATATAATTGTATGAATATTGTTGTTAATTGTTTACTAGATATATGAATGTTTATGTTTATTTCATGCTAAGATATGTTATGTCTTATGAACACAGACATCAAACATGTTTGTTTGTGTCTTGGAATATACATCTTTAGACCTAGGATGACATAATGACAAATCTATATCATCCATATTTATGCTTAAACAATTCTATATAAGTTCAGTCTGGAATATGTTATGTCATTTGTACATATGCTTATGTATTCAACATGACTGTTTAAAACTTGAAATGTTCATTGAAAACATTATTCACAGGGCCTTTTTACCTTCTATAACAGGGGCCGGTATAGGGCTGCTTCCCCAAAGAAAATTTCTTTAAAATCATGCAGTTTTCCCCAAAAATTGAATTTACATCAAGTTTTTTCTTCCCCTTTTGCAAATATACCTTGTATTTTTTCCCCAAAATTAAGGGCTGGGCTGCTTCCCCAAACTGTGAAAAAAAGCCCTGATTCAGTATATGTTTTTTTGTTAGTACCAATAAAAAACATTGTCTAAGGCAGAACTGGAAACTTTTTGAAAAAATGCTATTCATTTAATATGGAATTTTGTATTTTTAGCTCACCTGTCACAAAGTGACAGGGTGAGCTTTTGTGATCGCTTTTCTTCCGGCGTCCGTCCGTCCGTCGTCCGGCGTCCGTCCGTAAACTTTTACTTTTAATGACATCTCCTCATAAACCACTAAGCCAATTTCATCCAAACTTCACAGGAATGTTCCTTTGGTGGTCACCTTTAAAAATTGTTCAAAGAATCTAATTCCATGCAGAACTCAGGTTGCCATGGCAACCGAAAGAAAAAACTTTAAATATCTTTTTTTAAATTTACCATAAGAGGTAGAGCTTAGATATTTGGCATGAAACATCTTCTAGTGAGTGTCTACCAAGTTTGTTCAAATAAAAGCCCTGGGGTCAAAATTGGCCCCGCCCAAGGGGGTCATTGATTTTCCCTATATGCATATAGTAAAAACTTAAATAATCTTCTTTTAAAGAACCCAAAGAGCTAGAGCTAAGATATTTAGCATGAAACATGTTCTAATGGGTGTCTACCAAGTTTGTTCAAATAAAAGCCCTTGGGTCAAAATTGGCCCCGCCCCGGGGGTCATTGATTTTCCCTATATGCATATAGTAAAAACTTAAAAAATCTTCTTTTAAAGAACTCAAAGTGCTATGGCTAAGAAATTGAGCATCAAACATGTTTTAGTAGGTGTCTACCAAGTTTGTTCAAATAAAAGCCCTGGGGTCAAAATTGGCCCCGCCCCAGGGGGTCATTGATTTTCCCTATATGCATATAGTAAAAACTTAAAAAATCTTCTTTTAAAGATCCAAAAGAGTTAGAGCTAAGATATTTAGCATGAAACATCTTCTAATGAGTGTCTACAAAGTTTGTTCAAATAAAAGCCCTGGGGTCAAAATTGGCCCTTTCCCCGGGGGTCATTTATTTTTCCTATATGCATATAGTAAAAACTTAAAAAATCTTCTTTGAAAAACCCAAATAGCTAGAGTTAAGATATTAAGCATGAAACATCTTTTAGTGAGTGTCTACAAAGTTTGTTCAAATAAAAGCCCTTGGGTTAAATTGGCCCTGCAACGTTGGGGGGTGGTTTTGGGGGGTGGGGGGTCTGTATACAGGTGAGCGACCTCTTTTATTAGAAATAAATGGTTTTGTTGAAGAATTAAAAGTAAATAAATAACCTTAGATTCAAGCCTTGGTTGACAAACATTCTGTATGATAATATAATATATAACTCGTATAATAAATAACAGTATGTATTTTATAAGGTTAAAAGAATTAAATTCAGAATGGATACACCAGATCCATATTTATTTAATTTATCCAACAATTTAGACATACATGTATATATCAGTATAGAGAAATGTCAACAAAATGCAGGCAATATTTAACATTTGATCTGGTCATAGAAGGTTTATGAAGCATTATTATTCTGCTGGGTTTGTTATTATTATGTAATACAATGTACTTTAATAAGTGAAATGTATCTTTTTGATTGGTTCTGATAGCATGTATGTGTGACTTTTCATAATAAAGAATTGTACAGAATTGATTTGTATATTATTTGTTTCCCCCTCTCTAACAGACCTAGTTTAAAACTTGATGGATACATACTTCCCACTTTTTAGCTCACCTGTCACAAAGTGACAGGGTGAGCTTTTGTGATCGCTTTTCGTCCGGCGTCCGTCAGTCGTCCGTCCGTCATCCGTCCGTAAACTTTTACTTTAAATGAGATCTCTTCATAAACAACTCAGCCAATTTCATCCAAACTTCACAGGAATGTTCCTTTAGGTGGTCACCTTTAAATATTGTTCAAAGAATTTAATTCCATGCAGAACTCTGGTTGCCATGGCAACCGAAAGAAAAAAATTTAAATGTCTTCTTTTAAAAAACCGTAAGAGATAGAGCTTAGATATTTAGCATAAAACATCTTCTAGTGAGTGTCTACCACGTTTGTTCAAATAAAAGCCCTGGGGTCAAAATTGGCCCCGCCCCAGGGGGTCATTGATTTTCCCTATATGCATATAGTAAAAACTTAAAAAATCTTCTTTTAAAGAACCCAAAGAGCTAGAGCTAAGATATTTAGCATGAAACATCTTCTAGTGAGTGTCTACCAAGTTTGTTCAAATAAAAGCCCTGGGGCCAAAATTGGCCCCGCCCCGGGGGGTCATTGATTTTTCCTATATGCATATAGTAAAAACTTAAAAAATCATCATTTAAAGAACTCAAAAAGCTAGAGCTAAGATATTTAGCATGAAACATGTTCTAATGGGTGTCTACCAAGTTTGTTCAAATAAATGCCCTGGGGTCAAAATTGGCCCCGCCCCGGGGGTCATTGATTTTCCTTATATGTGTATAGCAAAAACTGAAAAAAATCTTCTTTGAAAACCCAAATAGCTAGAGTTTAGATATTAAGCATGAAACATCTTCTAGTGAGTGTCTACAAAGTTTGTTCAAATAAAAGCCCTGGGGTCAAAATTGGCCCCGCCCGAGGGGTCATAGATTTTCCTTATATGTGTATAGCAAAAACTTAAAAATCTTTTTTGAAAAAACCCAAATAGCTAGAGTTTAGATATTAAGCATGTAACATCTTCTAGTGAGTGTCTACAAAGTTGTTCAAATAAAAGCCCTGGGGTCAAAATTGGCCCCGCCCCAGGGGTCATAGATTTTCCTTATATGTGTATAGCAAAAACTTAAAAATCTTCTTTGAAAAAACCCAAATAGCTAGAGTTTAGATATTAAGCATGAAACATCTTCTAGTGAGTGTCTACAAAGTTTGTTCAAATTAAAGCCCTGGGGTCAAAATTGGAAACAACTTTGAGCATAATGGAAAACATTACATATAGGTTGATGGAACGGCTATTGGATCAAAGCTTGGGAAAAATTATGCTTGTACATACATGCGAATTTGGGATAGAAAGTTGTCAGAATTTAGGTTACAACCACTTATATACAAAAGATTCATAGATGATGGCTTTGGTATCTGGACACATGGAATAGAGACTGCAGCAATTTACAGAATATGCAAATAACATCCATTCAAAAATAAACATAAAGCTACGACACAGCCATAAACAAATCGAGTTTTTGGATACGTTGGTAATTTTGGAAAATGGGAACAATGAAACTGACCTTTATAGCAAAGAAACAGACAAGCACATTTATCTACACAAAGATTCAGACCACCCCAGAAATACAAAGCAAGCTATACCTCATGGCCTTGGAATCCGCTTGAAAAGAATATGCATGACGATAACAAATATTATAAACAAAGATCACTCCTCGGAGAACAGCTTAAAAGCAGAGGTTACAAGACAGAGTGGATAAACAGACATCTCAAAAGGGCGGACCAAACATCCAGAAAAGAAGCATTAGAAAAGAAAAATAAACCAATGGACCAAGGGAGAATCCCATTAGTGCTTACATATTCAAGCTACCTGCCAGATACACACAAAATTGTGAAGAAAAATATGAATATTCTGCAAAAATCTAAAAGGATGACAGATGTATTTAGGTCACCACCAATTATAGCATACAAAAGATCAAAGAACTTTAGAGACATTTTAATTCATGGAAACCTAAAAAAACAGGAAGGCATAATACAGAGCAGCCGTTGTAGTGGTCCATGTGATACACCTGGATGTAAGACCTGCATGTTCCTACCACAGAGCGAAATGTTTCAAGGGAAGGACACTACGTATAGTATATATAGAGGTGGGAACTGTAACACCAAGAATGTAGTTTACCTGATAAGTTGCGGGAAATGTAATCAACCTGTATATGTGGGTGAAACAGGGAGGAGCATTAAAGAGAGGGTTAAAGAGCATATTTGGGATATAAGGGCATTCAGAGACAAACCTGTGTCTATCCACTTTAATTCATTAGCCCATTCAGAAAATGACATAAAATTCAACATCATCGAATCAATAAATAACAATAAAAGTACAATCTACAGACGGATCCGTGAAGAATTTTGGATAAATAAATTACAAACATGGTCACCTATTGGACTTAATATCAAAACAAAATAAGAGTTATCATTATCATTGTTGCCGTCATAATCACTTTGCTGGTATTGTTGTTGATATTGTTATTATTTTTCACAAGATGATTTGATATGGATATCAGGGCTGGGAATCCAAACTGCGTCGTATCCTACAAAATGTAAACAAACGCCGCCATCTTGGAACGTAAAACGTATGTTTATGATTATAACTATTTTTGTTGGAAATGACTGAAAACCAGATATATGTATTAACATGCTACACTATTTTCCGCTTCGTTCGGTATATGTTGCTTGCACAACTATTTTGTAAAACAAAAGTTATAGCGAACTTGCAACTCGAAGCGGAGCAGAATTTTTGTGAAAATGTATGGATACGACGCAGTTCATATTGGTTTATTCATCGTTTTTTTCCTTCAAATCAATTGTATACTCGTTTCAGAGTCTACCATTAACTTCAAAATATGATTTTGCATCATTTACTAAAATTTCATTAAAAAGAGATGTTTATTTCTCAAGGAAATAATGATTTTCACGAAATGATACGACGCAGTTGAAAATATAATATGATACGACGCAATTGTATTTTTGACAGTCTTTTCAACAGGCATAATTTTGGCAATATATGTCTATTTTATGGAATAATCACTTGCGCTAGATAAAAAACCCAGGTTATTTTTGGTGTACAGCGATGTTCTGTTGCTTTTGATTATTCAGAATACATTGTGTCATGTCTAATATATCATTTAATTTGAAAGTTTACATTGCGGAAACTACTTTACAGTTAAACATGAACATGTCACTTAATTTATCATATTTGGTTTTAAAAATAATTTCTTGTATTTTCCTGTATGTTTAATATTATCCCTATTTTTTGGCAAAAAATATAGAAGTCTTTGAACCTGAAATTATTTTGGTTAGCTACGCTCTAAGTAAACTGTGGTTCAACATGTTCTGGGTAATGACTGTGTTTTTAGCTCACCTGTCACAAAGTGACAGGGTGAGCTTTTGTGATCGCTTTTCGTCCGGCGTCCGTCCGTCCGTAAACTTTTACTTTAAATGACATCTCCTCATAAACCGCTAAGCCAATTTCATCCAAACTTTACAGGAATGTTCCTTTGGTGGTCACCTTTAAAAATTGTTCAAAGAATTTAATTCCATGCAGAACTCTGGTTGCCATGGCAACCGAAAGAAAAAACTATCAATATCTTCTTTAAAAAAAAACAATAAGAGCTAGAGCTCAGATATTTGGCATGAAACATCTTCTAATGAGTGCCTACCAAGTTTGTTCAAATAAAAGCCCTGGGGTCAAAATTGGCCCCGCCCCAGGGGGTCTTTGATTTTCCCTATATGCATATAGTAAAAAAATAAAATATCTTCTTTTAAAGAACCCAAAGAGCTAGAGCTAAGATATTTGGCATGCAAACATCTTCTAATGAGTGTCTACCAAGTTTGTTCAAATAAAAGCCCTGGGGTCAAAATTGGCCCCGCCCCAGGGGGTCATTGATTTTCCCTATATGCATATACATGTAGTAAAAATTAAAAACCCTTCTTTTTATGAACTCAAAGAGCTTGAGCTAAGATCTTTAGCATGAAACATGTTCTAATGGGTGTCTACCAAGTTTATTTAAATAAAAGCCCTGGGGTCAAAATTGGCCCCGCCCCAGGGGGTCTTTGATTTTCCCTATATGTATATTGCAAAAACTTAAAAAATCTTCTTTGAAAACACCCAAATAGCTGGAGTTTAGATATTAAGCATAAAACATCTTCTAGTGAGTTTCTACAAAGTTTGTTCAAATAAAAGCCCTGGAGTTAAAATTGGCCCCGCCCCGGGTGTTATTGATTTTCCTTATATTTGTATAGCAAAAACTTGAAAATCTTCTTTGAAAAAACCCATATAGCTAGAGTTTAGATATTAAGCATGAAACATCTTCTAGTAATTGTCTACAAAGTTTGTTCAAATAAAAGCCCTGGGGTCAAAATTGGTCCCGCCCCAGGGGTGTCATTGGTTTTAACTACATGTGTATAGTAAAAACTTAAAAAATCTTCTTTAAAAAAAACCCAATGAGCTAGAGCTTAGATGTTTAGCATTTAACTTATTATTATGGGTGTCTACCAAGTTTGTTCAAATAAAAGCCCTTGGGTTAAAATTGGTCCTGCAGGGGGGGGGGGCAGAATGAGCGGGGGGGGTAGATCGTTTTTTTTCATTATATGTGTGTAGTAAAAACTTAACATTGTGAAACATCTTCTTATGGGTGTCTTCCAAATTTGTTCAAATAAAGGCCCTGGGGTTTAAACTGGTCCCGCTCCGGGTGCCTTTATACAGGTGAGCGACATCAGGGCCATCATGGCCCTCTTGTTTAGGTTTGTTTTCAAACTTTCAGTCTACACATTAGCTGTACTTGGGGCGAAGACCTCAGGTGCGCCTGTGTGCATTATTTCAGGCAAATTGGAAGTCATTGTCTGAAAAATTTTGTTTAATTTTTCAAACAATTTATTTTCAAATAAAAATCACATGTTAGTTTGAAGGTATGTTTAGATGCCATGTCTCTAGTCTGTGGAAAATTCGATGCGTTAATCTGACCTAAATTAATACTATTGAAACATCCTGTCTATGCTCCATTCGAAGCTCACTGAATACACTCACGTTACTTCAGACAGTGAGCGATAGTGGAACATTCGACCGATGCGCAGAAGAGTACATCCTGTCGTGCATACATCTGTATCAAATTTATCGGTACAAAGAGTAAAATACCTTTGCAAAACGGACACCTTCTTCACAAAATAAATTTGTAGTTTTATCATTTGTAACTCGATTTGAAAATTTAAAGTTTTTTAATGGAGAAGAATGATACTTTAGTGCGAAAATAGAAAATACATTTCGTAGACCTGTTCTCATCGCGATAAAGAAATGCAATACGACAAAATCGGGGTAAAGTTCCGCGGCGCTGAACGGAACGCATACAGTACCCTACTTGTAAAAATATATCGTAGCCTGACGATTTATAATATGATTTTAAATTTAATGTTCAGTTTCAAATAATAAAGCTCATCTGTTCTCACCGATTATTAACAAAATGAATACAATGAATCGGCACGTAAAAGACATAATAACGGAATTGTTGTAACAAAGGTAGGCATGCAATTTGTGCATACATCTTCAGATAGCAAGAGACTTTTACAAAAATTTTAATTCTTTATTTAAAAAAAAAAACAACAAAACAAAAACAAACAAAAAAACAAAGGTCATTCCTGATTGATAAATTGTCCAAAAGAGGGTACCCTGGAATATTGAATTTTGTATCAAAATTTTGTAAATGAAAAAAGTAACCAACCTAATTTCGAACTCACTGGAACAAGTTTATAAGCATACTAAGGCAACACTAGAACACGTTGTCATATGAGTGCAATGTCGTGTTTCAATGTATATTGCATTTGACACAGCTTTTCGGAATTTGTAGATGCTTATGACAGGAACTAAAAATGCGACCGAAAAGTGAAGCCTAAATAGAATTTTTATTACATTTTCCATTTTTTGTGGAACCAATGAGTGACCTCTGCTTTTGACTTAAGTTGTAAACAAGAAATGTTGTTGGACATTTTTAGCATACCTAGCACATAATTTAATAGCTGAACCAATTTGCAGCCTGCAATGAAATACAACTGCGTCGTATCATATTTTATTTTCAACTGCGTCGTATCATTTCGTAAAAATCATTATTTCCTTGAGAAATAAACATCTCTTTTTAATGAAATTTTAGTAAATGATGCAAAATCATATTTTGAAGTTTATGTTGGACTCTGAAACGAGTATACAATTGATTTGAAGAAAAAAAACGATGAATAAAGCAATATGAACTGCGTCGTATCCACACATTTACATAAAAAATTCTGCTCCGCTTCGAGTTGCAAGTTCGCTATAACTTTTGTTTTACAAAATAGTTGTGCAAGCAACATATACCAAACGAAGCGGAAAAAAGTGTAGCGTGTTAATACATATATCTGGTTTTCAGTCATTTCCAACAAAAAGAGTTATTAACAAAAACATACGTTTTTCGTTCCAAGATGGCGGCGTTTGTTTACATTTTGTAGGATACGACGCAGTTTTGATTCCCAGCCCTGGATATGCACTTCAGGATTTATTAATATTATTGTTTTGATAGTTAGTATATTATGACAGTTATTATTGCATTCAACGGTATTTTTGTAAAACTGCGTTGTTGCAATCTAATTTTTAAATTTTTTTCAATTATATTTTTCTAACTACTAAAACATGGTAATTTTAGTTAGACACTGCTTATCACGTGTCGCTTGTCATTATTACTATTATTATTATTATTATTATTATTATTATTACTATTATAATTATTATTACACCTTTTATTATTATTATTGCTGATATTATTATTATTATTAAGTTTACGGTTATTTGCTGTTATGATTATTATGACTATTATTATGATTGTTATTATTATTATTATTATTATTACGGTTATTTCCTACTATGATTATTATTATTATTATCATGATTATTATTATTTTCATGATTATTATTGTTATAATTATCATTATTATCATTATTATTATTATTACACTTATTGTTATTATTATTACCATTGTTCTTTTCCTTATTATTATTGTTACGGTTATTTCCTACTATGATTATTATTATCATCATGGTAATTATTATTTTCATTATTATTATTATTGTAATTATTATTATCATTATTATTATTACCATTGTTGTTATCATTATTATTATTATTATTATTATTATATCATTATTATCATCATTATTATTATTACTATTACCATTGTCATTATTATTAACCATTGTTATTATGATTATTACTATTATTATTTTTATTATTATTAAATTATTTGCTATTGTAAATATTATTGGAATGTTTTAGTAGAAAAAAAAATTTAATAATAATAATTATTTTTATTATTTTTAATGTATTTTCAATGAAATAAGTTTCATAATTCTTGCTATGTTAATATTATAAATAATATTAAATAAGGGGAGCAACGTTATGCAGTGGAACAATTTTGACGGAAAACGTCATCATCATATTTTGCGTAATTTTTATTGTTGACGTCAACGACGTCATTTCCTGTATGCATAACATAGTGAAAGATAAGACATGTAAGAAGATTAATAAGTGATTTATATAAACAGTAACTCCTTGATAAAGAGGGGTTTAACCCCTCGAAACGTTGGAGATAGAAAAGTTTGTGTAGTAGATAATTATAAATTAACTGTTTCCAGATAGAAATTATAAAATAAAGACTTAACTGTCAGTACAACGTTATTTATGATATATGCAGACTACTAAGAATTAGACCTTGACCTTTCCACTTTATCCATAATAACAAGATTAAGCTGTCAGTACATAAATAACGCTATGTACAATATATGCTGAGAGATTGACTCGTGAAATAGAACTGGAATACAAGCAATTTCCGTGTAAAACATATGTATGTAAGACATAGACAAATATCACGTTCAAAATTCAGGTAAAAAACGTCTTATACTTGACATGAGAGAGGTTAACAAGCACCTGTGGAAGCAAAGTGTTAAATATGAAGATATAAAAATTGCTCTTTCCTTAATTAAAAAAGGGTGTTTTATGATAAAATTTGATTTAACAAGTGCATATCATTTTGTTCAAATATTTGAACCGCATACAGAGTATTTGGGTTTTAGTTGGAAAGACCAAGATGACAATGTCATATATTATAAGTTTTTAGTACTTCCTTTTGGTTTATCGTCTGCCTGTTATTTGTTCACGAAATTGTGTAGGCCTCTGTTACAACCCGTTTTGTAATAAAGTTGCAAATTGTAATTATTATTACAAAACGGGTTGAAAAAGTTATTACAATTTGAAATTTTCCGCACAACCCGTTTTGTAATAAAGTTGCAAATTGTAATAAACTATCAATAGAAGTCAAAAGTCAATTTTACCCACTAATATAAGTTCATCTTCAAAAAATATCATATAATTTTAAGTAACACATACATGTGACCTACTTTATTGCTAAAGTTACTATTATTAATATTTCATTAAAATAAGCATTATTTCAGTAAATAATGACAAATATATCTTTTCTGATGCAAATTGTAACATTTATTACAAAACGGGTTGAAATGTTTATTACAATTTGAAAATTGTTCCGCACAACCAGTTTTGTAATAAAGTTGCAAATTGTAATAAAACTATCAATAGAAGTCAAAAGTCAATTTTACCCACTAATTATAAGTTCATCTTTCAACAAATATCATATAAATTTAAGTAACAAACATACATGTGACCTACTTTATTGCTAAAGTTACTATTATTAATATTTTCATTAAAATAAGCATTATTTCAGAAAAATAAAATGACAAATATATCATTTCTGATGCAAATTGTAACATTTATTAACAAAACGGGTTGAAAAGTTGTTTTATAATTTGAAATTTTCCACACAAAACCCGTTTTGTAATAAAGTTGCAAATTGTAATAAACTATCAATAGAAGTCAAAAGTTAATTTTACCCACTAATATAAGTTCATCTTCAGAAATATCATATAATTTTAAGTAACACATACATGTGACCTACTTTATTGCTAAAGTTATTATTATTAATATTTCATGAAAAAAACATTATTTCAGTAAATAATGACAAATATATCATTTCAAATGCAAATTGTAACATTTATTTCAAAACGGGTTGAAATGTTTATTACAATTTGAAATATTTTCCGCACAACCCGTTTTGTAATAAAGTTGCAAATTGTAATAAATTATTAATAGGAGTCAAAAATCAATTATACCCACTAATATAAGTTCATCTTCAGAAACGTTTTTTAAATTTAGAAAACTCATACATTTGACTTTCTTTATTGGAAAAATACTATTATTGATATTTCATCAAATTAAGCATCATTCATTCATTATATAATGACAAACATATCATTTCTGATTACATACAAAACGTGCTGAAAGTTGAAAATAATTTGGAATATTCCACACAACCCGTTCTGATCTAAAGTTGCAAATTGTCATTTTTCGTTCCGCTGATAAAGTTTATCCTGGATGAATATCGCATAATTTTAAATGTTTTTCCGCCACATTGACCCCCACCCCTGCAGCCTGATGGCCTCAGCGTAGCCAGGGGGTGGCATCGCTTAGTGTAATCACTAAGTGGCTAACGGTCAGTCAAACCAATAAAAATTATTTTAAAATATATATTCTGTTGAAAAGAATGTGATAATTATTGTAAGCCGTTTTAAAAAAAATTTGTCTCCATACACCTGCAATTTAATGTGAATTGTATAGTAGAATATCAATAGTGCTGTGCTTTCAACAAGAACGAAGTCATGTAGCAGTAACATTTAAAGTGTTGATTGTGGATAAAAACAACTTAATGTTGTCAGCACCTTGGTAAAACAATATTACAATTTTCAACTGTATTACAGAACTGTTTGTAACTATTCTAAAACTAATATTAAATAATATTTACTCTAAATTGACCGTTATCGACAAAAAAGAAAGATTTCATTTAAAATACGTAAAATTTCAAACGGTAATAAAATGTTTTGTAGCACATTTAACAATTTGCCTTCAAGTTATATAATTCCCTTTGAGCAATAAAATATAGTTTATCATTAACAAATATTAATTCAATTGACCTAAAGTAGGTCAAATGTATAAGTAACCTTAAATTAAATATTTACCTAAGATGGATGAACTTATATCATTGAAAAATGACTTTAACTTCTTCTATTAATTGTGATTATTATGTACACTAATATTAAAATTGCAGGAACAAAATATTGGTGAGTGGCTTTTAATGAAATATCAAGAAAAGAAATGTTTCAAATAAAGTAGGGCAAATGTATAAGTAACCTAAAATTAAGCGATATTCATCCAGGATAAACTTTATCAGCGGAACGAAAAATGACAATTTGCAACTTTATATCAGAACGGGTTGTGTGGAAAATTCCAAATTATTTTCAACTTTCAGCACGTTTTGTATGTAATCAGAAATGATATGTTTGTCATTATATAATGAATGAATGATGCTTAATTTGATGAAATATCAATAATAGTATTTTCCAATAAAGAAGGTCAAATGTATGAGTTTTCTAAATTTAAATAACGTTTCTGAAGATGAACTTATATTAGTGGGTAAAATTGATTTTTGACTCCTATTAATAATTTATTACAATTTGCAGCAATTTTAGAAAACGGGTTGTGCTGAAAATTTCAAAATGTAATACACTTTTTAACCAGTTTTGTAATAAATGTTACATTTTTCCTGAGAATTATATGTTTGTCATTATATAATGAAATGATGCTTTTCTCATGAAATATTAATGATAGTAACTTTTGCAATAAAGTAGGTCACAAGTATGTGTTACTTGAAATTGAATGATATTTCTGAAGATGAACTTAAATTAAATGGTAAAATTGACTTTTGACTTCTATTGATAGTTTTTTTTATAATTTGCAACTTTATTTCAAAACGAGTTGTGCGGAAAATTTCAAATTGTAATAAACTTTTCAACCCGTTTTGTAATAAATCTTACAATTTGCATCAGAAATGATTTATTTGTCATTATTTAATGAAATATTAATAAAAGTAACTTTTGCAATACAGTTAGTCACATGTATGTTTTACTTAAAATTATATGATTTTTCTGAAGATGAACTTATATTAGTGGGTAAAATTTACTTTTGACTTCTATTGATAGTTTATTACAATTTGCAACTTTATTACAAAACGGGTTGTGCTGAAAATTTCAAATTGTAATAAACATTTCAACCCGTTTTGTAATAAATGTTACAATTTGCATCAGAAATGATATAATTGTCATTATTTACTGAAATAATGCTTGTTTTAATGAAATATTAATAATAGTAACTTTAGCAATAAAGTAGGTCACATGTATGTGTTACTTAAAATTATATGATATTTCTAAAGATGAACTTATATTAGTGAGTTAAATTGACTTTTGACTTCTATTGATAGTTTATTACAATTTGCAACTTTATTACAAAACGGGTTGTGCGGAAAATTTCAAATTGTAATAAACTTTTCAACCCGTTTTGTAATAATTATTACAATTTGCAACTTTATTACAAAACGGGTTGTAACAGGCCTCTGTTAAATAAGTGGCGTGGAGAAGGATTGCTTGTTACAATGTTTTTGGATGATGGATTAGGGTGCGCGTATTCATTTGATAATACTGTGAGGTTAAGTCATATTATAAAAACAGATTTACTTAATTCGGGTTTCGTACCTAATGCTACCAAATGTATATGGGAACCTGTACAGATATTAGAGTATCTTGGGTGTGATTTGAATACAATCAATGGTACTATTTCCATTCCCGATCGTAGATTGTTAAAAGCACAAGAAACTATTGATTTTTTGATTGGCCTTATTGACAAGAAGTTTAAAGTTCCATTAAGTTGCTAGTGCAGTTGGTCAGTTTATTTCTATGACGACAGTCATCGGGCATATATCTCAAATTATGACTAGATATTTAACTTTAGATGTATTAAATGCACGGTATTTGGGATGAGCGCATTTCACTCAGTGCAGAGAGTTATGAACAGCTTTTATTCTGGAAAGGTTACTTGTCGTGTATAGACAAGAAAGATTTTGAACGATCTCATATCTGTAACAAAAAGTAGTGTATTCTGATGCAAGTGACACAGCTTACGCTGGGTATGAGGTTAAATACCTTAAATGGGGTATCCCATGGCGTCTGGTCAGAAACAGAACGCACCAAATCTTCCACTTGGAGGAATTGGTTGTTGTCTACAGAGTATTGTTGGCTCTAGGACATTTCCTTTAAAAGTCAATGTTGTTAAGTGGTTTACTGATAATCAAGGGGTTAAGGCTATTGTTTTTTAAAGGGTTCTTTGAAGCAAGAACTGCAAAGAAATTGCTTATGCAATTTTTCGAAGTATTGCATTGAAGAATGCTATTTCCTTAGAAGTAGAGTGGTCCCCAGAACACAAAATGAAAAAGGCGGAATTTTTTCGAGGTTGTCTGATTTTGATGACTGGGGAATTTTGTTTGAATAGATTACAAATGAAACTGATCGTTTCGGTCAATTAGATGTTGATTGGTTTGCGTCATATTACAATGCTAAACTGAACTAAGTATTATTCAAGATTTTGGAACCCAGATTGTTTTTGCGGATCGACGCCTTTTCGGAAAGCTGTGAAGGGCAGTTTGGGTTATTTGTACCTCCTATATCTGTTATTCATAGAGTAATTATGAAATTGGCTTGTGATCATGCACATGGAGTATTTGTTATTCCTTGTTGGAAGTCCGCCTTATTTTGGCCGTTTATATGCCCGAATGGGTGTTTCATAAAAGAAGTTTGTAGATTGGTTTGATTTACCTACGGAAAGACATTTTTATATTAAGTGTAAAAATGGAAAAGGTATCTTTGGAAATACCGATTTAAAATTTAGAATGTTAGCTTTAAAATTACAGAAACAAGGGGAAATAATTAAGTTTTTTATTTCTATTAAGTAATAACCGGATGGTCTCCCTTGCAAAAGAAAAAATGCGGTATCGCACATAGCAGTATTGCTTTTATACGGGGGATCGCCTTTTGTATTGCTTGTTACAAAGAACATAATGCTGTATAGCATTTTTTGTTATATAAAATTACAACAATAACAAGAGATAATAATAACAATGCATAAATTTGAGTTTGCGCTGATTTGTATTATTGTCATTTTTCTTTTTTACATTTATTTCTGCAGATATACGCTGAAGATATTGAAGAACTGCCGGATGTTTTGGCGGGAAAAAGTGGACTTGCTCCCGGACCTGTTGCGTAATTCAAGAGCACAAGGAACGGACAAAAAGTATACTGGTGGCATTTTTACGTTTTCAAAAATGGGCTCTGTGTAATGGGTTGGGGAGTAGGGATAACTTTGCCTGCTAAAATACTGACAGTTGCAATTTATCTAGCATCTCTTGTTCAGACTGTAAATTTCCAAGCCCCCATCGTTTCAGCTTTTTATTCTATTAAATGGTTTCACGATATGTATGGATTAATTTCGCCTACAGAATCAAAATTGGTTTTAAATGTTCTTGAAGCTAGTAAACGACTTCTGTCTAAGCCAGTTAAAAAGGAAAGAAAGTATTAATGTAGAAATTATTAATAGTATTTATGACAGATTGTATGTAGAGTATTAATATAAGAAAAGTCAAAACGAATTATCTGCGCTATTTTGATTGCATACGCAGGTTTTTTAAGAAGTTCTATGAACTTTTAAAAATTCGTGTTAGAGACATAGTGTTTAATTCTACTTATATGTTGCTGTTTTCATTAAAAGTAGCAAGACAGATAAAATACAGAGATGGGGCTTGGGTATTGATCGCAAAAAACGGTTACAAAGTTATGCCCAGTTGCCAAATGTTCAGAAATTAATATTGTGGGGAGAATTTCTGGATGATCATTTTCTATTCTGTAATATAAGTGCAACAAAAACTGGATACAGAAGAAGGAAAATAAATAAGCCAATGTCGTATTCTAATCTACGAGACATTTTTATTGAAGTGTTAAAACCTCATGTTGATAATGTTAGTAATTTATTGTTTGCATTCACTACGTTCAGGAGCAGCGAGTGCTGCAGCAAATAAAGGTATTAAAGACAGGGATTTTTAAGAGACACGGACGTTGGGTTAGTGAAGGTCACTGTGCTAAGGATATGTACATTAAAGACAGACAGCGTTCATGGAGCGTCTGTCAGTGTCTTTAAATCTCGGCTTGTGAATTTTGAATTATGTTATAGACAATTTGTACACTTCCATTAATTCGTTGTGTTATGTTAATAATTTTCATTTAATATGCATTTTGAAATATAAGTTGGTCCACAATATATAATTAATACATGCCCGTTCTTTTTGGTTCATCTGACTGTCAAGACGCTTACTCAAATACAGAATTTGTATTGCAAACTAGTTGTTGTTTCATATCAAAACAGTTTTAGGTATAGTCATACTCTTATGTAAGGGAAGGAATGGTAATAAAGGAAATGTAATTTTCTTTGTTTGAGAGTAGCGAATAAGAAGAAAATTAATTTCCCTGAATGTATTGAGTGACCGCTATGTGTCGCTATTTGTATAATTTTGCACGTGCAAAATTATCGATTCAATAGTCATTTAGCTTTGGACAGTCAGACTGACCTGTACACTTATTTTAAATTTTTAGCAAGGTTTTCATATATTGTGGACCAAACATTATGTATAAATGATATTTTCAAAGTTTTTCATATAGATGTGACGTAATCTTATAAAAGTAATATTGCTGGTATTTCATTTAAGTATATTTATCAGAAATAATGAATATTATAAATGATTATGTGTTTTTTTGTAAAATTGTTAAACACATAATAGTCAAGTTTTTACTGTTTTATTATACAATAATAATAATGTATGTCATATTATAAGTGTTCATCTGCACTGTCTAGACGCTTACTCAAATACAGAAATTGTATTTGCAACTAGTTGTTTCATATCAAAAACAGTTTTTAGGTATAATCATACTCTTATGTAAGGGAAGGAATGGTTTATAAGGAATGTGTGTTAAGTTTATTTCTATGATCCGGATGCATTATTAGTAAGGGCCAGTATAGTTTAATTTATTTTCCTGGTCTTTCTATTCATTTACCCATCATATATGACGTCACATATAACATGGAAACTGTTACTGCACGTGATATAATCCGAGTTTTCTCCTTACCTATGTGTAAAGTTTATTCTTTGACTCAGCCTTCATTATTAGTAAGCATATAGTTCCACGAAGTTTGCCTGGTCCTTTCTATTCATGATTCAAATACCTTTAACTCTATGAAGAGAATGCTGGTAAAAACACAAGTTAATATCAACACGTTTATCATTACATTATAGCATCTTAAGTTTACAACACGTTCAATATTATATGTTGGAGATACCCATAACCGTGACACGGTTAAAAAGAATAATGATATAGGCTAACAAATTGGGTTTTATAGTAGGTTCAGCAAAATGTCGAGTCCTGTGCAGTTTCTTTGATAATTTTAGTGGTCCACTGGCTAAAGGGAACAAGGAAAGAAACTTTCTGGAATTGGGTCATCTTTCTATATCTTGCATTCTTTGGCCCACTATCCCAAAATTTAAACTGACTAATACTCTTCTGATGGACTCGCCCTATTTTAAGCAGTCGGTGGCGAAGATAATATATAACCTCAAATATAAACACACAAAATTTTCATAAGATATATAATTTAATATTTCATTAACCCAAAGACACTTGAAATATTGAGCCCATTATGTTATAACATTAAAAAATTACAAAAACGTTTAAAAAAGCGATTAACCTGAATTTTGATAATGCATTTTAAAGGGGAGAAAAATCTTATTAAATATCAATCTATTTAAAAAGGAAAAATTTTTTCCCCTTTTAAAAATCATAATTGACACATTTATTTCTGAAGGATTTTGAGGAAAAACATCATGTTTAAGGGAGAAATTCATTTATTTCCCACTATATATGAAATAGGCCACGGACTTTGTCTTAGAAATGGAACGAAAAGGAACAAAATAATGAAATAAAACAATAAATACTATGACATTGAGTTGGCAAAAACCTTTACGTAAAAAAATCTTTATTTAATCACTTTCCAAATCCAAGCTTGGTACTTTCCTTTTTAACATAGAAAAATAAACATTCTAGGGAGTAGTCGGAATCTGTACAGAGGCTTACACTTAAACAACAACAACAACAACAACGAAAGTATTATTTTACATGATAGGTGAGGTAACGTTTTCTTTTGAGTATACGCAATTTAAAACATTATTGAAAGAATGCAAGAAATGTTCGAAGTCTTACCATGTACTTTGACCGTTTAATAATTTTGGATGTTTTATAATTCTAACCATTAATTTAATAATTTTCTTATTTCCATTGACTTGATGAATTGTGTTATATAGATCTATTTTTTTTAAGATTCAATTTTAAAACTTCGTGTTAAAGCATCGAAATAACACATGACTTAATCTTGGTTAGTTAATCTTAAGCAAACTAAGTAACAGTAGCCATTAAGTCCTATATCTTTCTTAAAATAAAATAAGGATTTGTTAAACAAGCGAATGCCTTAATTTGTTTGTCTACAAACCAGGTATTCTAAATCATGTTTAGTCTATTGATCGACATTCTACGCTCAAAAATAATTTTAAAATCTACCAGTAAACTTTGTTAGTCTGAACAACAGTTGATGAATGCATATAATACATAAAGCGTTGCTCGGGGGACACAATATGTTAACAAAATTTAATACTGCTTAAGACTGTGCTAGGTCGACGGGAGATGTTAACGAAGACTAACTACAGAGCAAGTTGATGCTAAGTTGGTAAAAAGATTTCAGAAAGGCCTTATATCCTGCTTTAGGGTGTTTAGGTGGGTTAGATAAGTTTAAACAAAGTCTGAAAAATGCTGTTAAGACGGTTCGAGGGGGGGGTGATTATATGTTAACAAAAGACTTAATAACACTGCTTTATATGGTAAGTAATATGGGTGAGATATGTTAACAAAGACTTAATATGCTGCTCAAACCGATTCTAGCTGGTGGGATTCGAACCCTAAGCGGTGAAAACCAAGTGGCATTCACTTCTCGGCCGAATACATCCCTAACATTGATGGTTTGTTTCGTTTCTTAAGAGATCCTGTAATATTACATAAATACATGCCATCCTGCTGAAAATATTTCAGACTTAGTTACAACATAAAATACTCAATCACATCGAAGATGCAATGATAAAACCAGATTTTATTAATAATGAACGTGTGTAGTTTCGCTTTCTTTCAAGTCAAATTATTTAACAATGGAAACGCCATGTTTTTTTAATTTATGGATGCTATTTTGTTTTCACAAATATGCACGAGTTTTTTTTTTTGTGTGTGTTTAGGCACTATGAAATTTCGACAATCTTCGATGAATTTTGGAATTTACATTTTTTTAACATTTTTATAATAGTGGGTCTAATGTCCGCCCTTCAGGAAATTTGGGGGGGGGGGGGGTGCGCAAATATCCGCCCCTTCCAAAGATAGACAAATGTACTCCACTGCTAGAAGGAGGCAAACGTTCGAGGGGAAAACTGTCCGGGAACAAAATGTTGGGATACCGTCGTTTTTAGGACAGAGTACAAATCGCAGCAATCATCCTGATGTTTGTAAAAAAATTAGGGAATTCAAATTGACTTTTACGTATCATGTGTCTTTTTCACCTTTTTTTTGTTAATCATCTTATCTCATATACAGTCACGCAAAAAGAGCGGTTTTATTGATGCCAGCACTGTTAAGTGTTGAGAATTGAGTACCGCTTAAGCCGGTGCTACGGGGCGTGCGGGATGTTGCACTTATTCATTATCCTCATGTACAGACTCAATCAAACTGAGTCTGCAATTTCTTAGGTAATTTTTTGTGATTAATGCTTCCGAAGGATCACTTTGTTTCCAGATTTTTATACCTCACATCAGCAGGTGTCAAGTGCCGTTTAGCAGCTGTAAAAAGTTGCCCCCGTACTTCATTTCAGTGTTGTTTATATTTTTCTGGTCCTTCGGGATCATTAATGACAGCACTATTAAGTGTTGAGAATTGAGTACCGCTCAATGCAGTGCTAGGAAGCGTGAGGGATGTTTCACTTTATTCGTTATCCTTCATGTACAGATTCAATCAAAACCGACTCTGCAATTCTTAAGTAATTTTGTTGTGATTAATGCTTCCGAGGGATCACTTTGTTTTCCAGATTTTTATACTTCACAAACAGCAGGTATCAAGTGCCGTGTGGCAGCTGTAAAAGAATGCCCCGTACTTCACTTCAGTGGTGTTATAATTTTCTGGTCCTTCGGGATCATTTTGATGGCGGCAACTATTAAGTGTTGAGAATTGTCTGTAACCGCTCAAAAGCCGGTGCTAGGGGGCGTGAGGGGATGTTTCACTTTATTCAATTTTTTCCTCAATGGTACAAAAGTCCAATCAACCGAGTCTGCAATTATTATGTTATTTTGTTGTGGATTAAATGCTTCCGAGGGAGATTTTTATCGTGAAGAAAATTCCAAAAATTTGTGGAAAAAATTACGGGGACATTTAAATCTACTAAACCCAAAATGAATTTTGAACTTTTAACAAATACCTTCTTTATTGCATGGCTGTATTGAAAAGACAACATCTTTAACTGTGTGTTATGCATATTAGAATTTAGGATGATAAAACAATATAATAAGGACTAAATTTTTTTTGTCTTGTTTTTTGGTCATCCCCCGGGCAGCTATTTGATTTGATTGTTGTAAACTATTTAAAGTTTTTTCGGGAATTTTCAAAAAAAACACATTGTTTGAGGGGTCTGGGCAGTTAAATATGATGGGAAAAATTTGAAAGTTCCAACGGTTTAATATACTTTTTAAAAGATTAGAAAATCCGGAAAATTTCTTTCCCCTCGGCCTTTTCCGTCAAAAACTCTCGGATAAGGACTTTATGAATTATAGCCCGAGTAGAGACTTCATTTAAAACCGAAATTCCGACCTCAGTATAAATGGCTGAACTTGTTCAAGCATTTTCATAAAAATACCCCAAGCTCCATGACTGTCAACCATCGGGCTGTTCGGCACTTTGGGCCACCATCGTACTGTATCCATCGTACTGTCGCACTTCGTGCTTTTCGATAATAGAGAAGGCACTCTGGCCCTAACAGAAAGCCGTACATATGTTCTAATTATCAAAACATTATAACCATACAATTGCCCTTTCTACGGAAGTAAAAAAATACGATAAAAACCTAGATAAAAACCTAGATAAATGGCCGGTATTATTAAGTAAAAACGATACGATAAAAAACTATATAAATGGCCGGTAGTTTTTTATGTAACAAATACGATAAAAAACTAGATAAATGGCCGGTAGTTTTAAGTAACACATACGATAAAAAACTAGATAAATGGCCGGTAGAAATTTTCAGTAAAACAATACAAATGGAAACTTCTAGTTGTTGATCAATACATGTTAAATTTAAACCATTTTATAAGTATTGGTACATTTTTCTACAGTATCTTTCCTCTTGTCTCAATTCTCTAATTCTCTTTTCAATTATGTTATTTTATTTATTTATTTATTTATTTATTTATTTATTTATTTATTTATTTATTTACTTATTTATTTATTTCTGTTACTTCTTCAACAATTTATATGCTTTTTGTATAAAAATCCTGAGTTATTTGCTTTAATGAAGTGTTAAAATGTTTTATTATTTGCATTTATAAACTGTTAAAATGTTCAATTTCTAAAGACAGTGCAGAAAACTGTTTAGTGCTAAGTAATATTAGTTCATATATAATTGAAGTACTAATTTCTGTGATCACGTAAAGTACCATGGGAACGGATAACGAACGTTGAGTACATTATCCGTCATATCTAAGCACACACATTTATTTTGATGGGTCTTCAAAATGATATTTGACAGATATTCCAATCTTCAATAATTCAAACAGTATAGTAAATGTAAAAAAAAATATTTAATTCGCTTTGTATTAACTATGTTTTACCTTTACCAAGAAATATTTCCAGAGAAGAAGTATAATTAATCATTTAAGTTATTAACACGCCGCTCAGTCCTGATAATGATTTGAAAATGTAGCTAAAATATAAAGGAGAGGGTCTTTTCAGATAACACGGTATTAGTTATTGGTCCGTAGCCTCGGTTCCAGTATTGGTCTCTAGCCTCGCTTCCATTATTGTGTGTAGCCTCGGTTCCAGTATTGGTCTGTTGCCTCAGTTCCGTTATTATTTCAGTCTCGGTTCCAGTACGGTCTGTAGCCTGGGTTCCGGTATTGGGATTTAACTCAATACAGGATTGGAGCAGTACCTCTAGACGCTTGCAGAAATCATGGTCATAAAATAGACAAATATTGTTTTTTCGCCGATTTTTACATTTTTCATTCATTATCATACATAATTCGGTGTGAAAAGATGAATTAGACCTATTAAAGTTCATTCCGTTGGGTTAAAAGGCAAGATTTTAGCATTTTATGATTCAAGCGCCCTTGTCCGCTATATACCGGAATACGGTATTTAGTGTGGTGCTCCAATCCCTTTTTTAGTCTCACTCCCGGTATTGGTCTGTAACCTCGGTTCCGGTGTTGTTTGCACCTTCGGTTCCGGTATTGGCATGTAGCCTCGACTCTGGTATTCTCTGAAGCCTCGGTTCCCGTTTTGGTCTGTAACCGCGGTTCCGGTATTGGTCTGCAACCTTTGCTACGGTATTGTCTGTAGCCTCGGTTCCGATATTGGTCTTTAGCCTCGGTTCCAAAAGCTGTCTGTAGTCTCAGTTTCATGCTCTATCATGGTGTAAAAGACTTCGATATATCTCATTTAGTATCAGTTTCAGTTCTATTATACGTTTGTAAGCTCAGTCAGTTATGTGACGGAATGACGGAAGAATGACAGGAGAGACAGACTTCCGGTGAAAATAATTTGAAAAATTCAGAGGAACAAGAAATATCTTCAACAAAGCTCTGGCTTTTTTCAAGCTCATTCTTTTTATCAAGGAACATCCAGCCTTTCGAATTATGTTGTCGGTACAACTTCTGATGTCAAGCTTCATTTTCTAATAGGAATCAGCTTTAGGCTTTATAAATTTTCTAAGATGTTACGTTCAATAACGTCTATTTTATCTACCCATTTTTAAAAGTGTTTTTTTAACATTTGCAACGCAGTAACAATGTGGGATAAAGTAAGATAGAACAATAACTACTTCACTTTAGAGAAAAGCAACAACGGTAAAAAGAGGGATAACAAAACAAAAACAAAATAGTTATAACAATATAAACTTACAATAAGCTTCTTTTTAAAAAAGAACGCTACCGGCATCAAAATATTATTATTTAAGATCGCCAGCTTTTATTTACAATCCTCGAAACATCTCAAAACAAAAACTAAAATATAAAAAGGGGCAATGAAAATATTGATAAAGGATTAAAGTTTGAATAGATAACTAATACCGAAAGAATGTGAAAATGAATTGTAAACATGGTTTACAGTGGGTCTTTCAGGGGCTAAGTCCTTTAAAGGGGTTTATTTGTTAAGGGTGTTTTTTTTTCACTCTTAAAGGGCTATTAGAGAATATTTGTTTAATAAACTTTAGTTCGTACAAATATAAATCTTAATAGTTTTACATGTCAACTGAATATAAAATACCAAGTGATTAACTCAAAAAGTGAGTGTTTCTAATCGGTTATTACCTGCCTTCCACAGCCTGTGTCCTAAGTACCATTCTAGTAAACTCGAATACTAGGTGATACATAGTCATGGTTCCATAAACTCGATCTCCACATGTCACATAATAATTTTTATAACCTCGAGCCCAAGATGTTACATAATAATTCCCATAACAACTTGCCCTAGTTCCTACATAATCATTTTTCATAAGCTATGGTCCTAGGTTCTACAAACTTTTTTTTTCATAAACTCAAGTATAGGTATCATTTTTCATCAGCTCGAATTCTATGTGTCATTCAATAATTATTCAAAAAGCTTGAGTCGTGGGAGATAAATAATTATTTTCCCGTGGGTTCCGAGTACTAAACGTTACATCTTAATTGCTACATAAATATATTTCCTTGAGTTTGAGTCCTAAATGCTACAAAAATATATTCCCGTGAGTTTGCGTCCTAAATGCTACATAAATATATTTCCATGAGTTTGAGTCCTAAATGTAACATAAATATATTTCCATGAGTTTGAGTCCTAATTGCTACATAAATATATTTTAATGAGTTTGAGTCCTAAATGTTACATAAATATATTCCCATGAGTTTGAGTCCTAAATGCTACATAAATGTTTTACCGTGAGCTCTAGATAGTCCTGAATGTGTAATAATATTTCCGTGACAATTTGTTTTATTTATGATGATGTCATTTTAAACCCTTATCTTGGTGGAGATGTTGGTACTGCTTGCAGACTATGAAGTATGTTTGTACTAGCAAAGGGGGTAACACTCAAGGTTATATTCAGAAATGTCATACACCCAGAGGTTCTCTCTTATGTATTCAGAATATGTTCATGTATCCGGACGTGATTAGAATGTGTTTTATTTTTGCACTTCACTTCTATTTAATGAGATCTATATATCTATAAAGTTTCGTGATTATATCTCTTATAGTTTTAGAATTATGTCCCGGTTAAATGTCAAAGTGTAAAAATGAACAATGGGCAATAACGCCAAAATTAGACAAGGCTGTATATAGGTTCTTTAGCATTGCAGTTCTATCCAATGAGATCTATCTACCTACAAAGTTTCATGTTTATACCTAATACAGTTACAGAGTTATGTCCCGGACAAAGTTCAAAGTGTAAAAATAAACAAAGGGCACTAATTCAAAAATTAGGCAAGGCAGAGATACGGTTCTTGTGCAATTCACACCTACTCAATCTACCTACAAAGTTTTCATGTTGATACTTCTTGCTGTTTCAAAGTTTAATGTCCCGGATAAGGAAAGCGAAAGGGAGGGACGGACAGACGGACGGACGAAAAAGCGTGGAGCATAAACATTAAACATATGAAAAAAATGTACTAACATTTTAAGAAAAGTAAAACGAATTTAGAATCCTTATAATAATTTACATGCTATTAAGGATTATAGACTTATCTTACTGAAATTATCTCAATATTTCTGCTGCGTTACTAACGCAGTAAGGGCTATTTTTGCTTATTTTGACATATTTTGGAAATTTACGTTGATTGCAAGAGCTGCTTGCAATCTGTAAATTATTTTCTTTGTTCAGTTGACATTATTTTACTTTAAGATACATTTCTTTTCATGAAAATTAACATGAATCTGGAGACATGCTGCATTAAAGTATGGGCTCTTACCCAAAACATTCATGAATATATACATGTATATAATTTCAGCGTCTTACCCAAAACATACATGAATATATACATATATATAATTTCAGCGTCTTACCCAAAACATTCATGAATATATACTTGTATATAATTTCAACAGAAGAAGAAATGAGGACGGCTTGTTTAGAGAAATTTGAATATTGTTTGACACCGACTTGACTGTATTCTTTCATCACATTAATAAAAGCACACACTTTATAAACAGATGTTCCCGGTAATACGTGATATTTCGATATTTCTTAAACTGTTTCTTTAAGACACCGCATTTCAATTAATCTATTCAATGAAGGCCTATATAATTATTTATTCTGTATCTCCTTTTATGAGATTCAAATTCCTCAATTTCTATTCAACGTTGGACGAATGTCGTAAAAATCTTTACATCGGGAATGTAACGGTAGAAATCCTAATCTTCTCCGTTACTAAAGATTTAAATCAGACGAGAATTAAATAAAATTGTTACAATAATCAGATCACGTGATATGAGAATATTAAAATGAATTCTATTTCGGCATCTCATCATAATAGGAGATACACAATAACGCGGCAGACGACAATGGCGTAACATATTAAGTTTCTGTTTGTAGTATCACGATAGTTTGTTTATACCGGCTGGTAGGTTATATATAAACGGTGATGCATAGTAATTTTATTGTTCTAGCAAGTAATAATAATAAATAAATAAATCCACGTGCCAAATATATGCATGTATCAATGATAGCCCGCATCGTCCTTTCAACCTCTTCAACCCGGGTCAATGGTTATGCAAATTCGGTAATTTTTTGGATGTTTTTTTTCTGCCCACTAATGATAGGATTATTTTTTTATCACAGAGCAAGAGTTTTAATCCTTCAAATTGACAGTCTGAGGGTCATTGCAGTGACCATTACCTGGGGTCTGATACTTCCGCTACCTTGCCTCCCTCCCTCGTCCGGGGTGACAACCCGTTCACATTGAGTACTTTTAGCAATAAAACAATTTTACTTTACATAAGACGTGCAATAGTTATAACCGAGATATTCCGATTGCATGGAGAGATTCCCATTAAGCGTAAGGGTGCAAATCGGAAATGGTGGCATTAAACCGATAGAGTGGCATTAAACGTAATGGTGCAAAGCGGAAATGAGATCTTTTACAAGCAGAGAATTGCCAGAGGCTTGAAAATCTTAAGGTTAAAATCCCCGCCATTCTTCTTTTGAATTTACCGGTGCATTAAAATATCAAAATTGTTCCAATTTAATCGGTCTTTGTTGTTATATGAATTTTAATCGAGGGGGTGGGGATGGGGGTAAAGCCGCCTAAACCTAATTGTTTATGAAAATTCAGCTCTATCATGTTTATATCAAACGTAAATTTAAGAACATGTTCACAGTAAATTGTTTTGTGTGTGTGTGTGGGGGATGAATTTCATCATATTAACCTTATATGGCGACTTCACAGCTTTATAAGTGGAGGAAGAGCACCTTGGTAGAACCATCGACGTTTCTTAAGCTACCTGGATAGCTTCCTCAGATGTAAGAATCTAAAGTCTCTGGCGGGATTTGAACCAACAGCGGTGAGGGACAAACGACCTTAATGGCGCCCCGGTATTCAGCGTATTTATTTAGACCTCTAGATATTGGTTTATCATTATAAGAAATACTCCCTTATATTTTGATGTTAAAAAACCTTGTGGATTTATTGATTACCTTATTTTGTAGGATATTAAACTTGAATAAATAGTTCGTCAACTTAACAAATCTTTAAAGAGTTCCCCATAGAAACCGTTATACTGTAATTTTAATCCGAAAGCAAGTGTACTTAAATATTCTACCGTTTGTAAATATACCGCATTGAATTAGGGGATTTTATAAATTATGAAATTGGACTAAAAATTGATTTTACACTGATAACACAACTGAACTTTTAAAGGTAGTTATTGCAATGAAATTTGCATCTTAAATCTAAAAAAAATCAAAAGGTAATACTGTTGATACGTCAAAGCCCCGAAACTATCTCAAAAAGATATAAAAACGTCAAAACTGTCTCAAAAAACGTCAAAGCTGTCAATAGGTAATAATTACTAGTATAGTACATGTATATGAAACGAGTTAGTAACAAGGATACAACACTGGCTGGGGCGACGTCAAGAGGTGTTTCTGCTAAAAAAAATGCTAAAAGTTGTTTTGCAGAAACATCCCGAGATGTCGCCCCGGCCAGTGTGGATGATGGGGTGTAGTGGTAGTATACTTTAATTGTTTTATCGCATTTTCATTTTAATCAGAAAAAAAACAACAAGAACAACAAAAAACAACAAAAAACGTGCATTTCTCTCTCTTGTGCCCTTTCAGTTTTTCACCTTCTCACTCCCAGATAATATGAACAAATACCAGCCTATGGTGTCGTAAGCTTTCTTATAGCAATATATAATATTGAAAACTTAAAACGCTTTTTAAAGTGGAAATATTTCACTCAGCGGATGTATCTTTTGATTTTAGCAGTTGCATAATTATATGAGAACAAATTCATTTCATTAATTTTCTTTCTTACTTTTTTGTTGTTACTTCTTGGGAATGTTCGTTACCGCTGCCCCATTGGAACCTCGGTGAAAAAACTACACTGATATATATAAGGTGCCAAAACACCCTCAAATGCTATATAGCAGTTGAGTTTTTTTCTGTATGATTCAATGAAAAAACTGACTGCTATATATCAATACAGTTTTCAAATGCTCATTGAAAGTGTACTGAATATAATGGGTTAGTAAGAACAAAAAAAAAAGTTCCAAACCATGCGATAAGACGTACCGATAGGTCAGTTTCGCTAAAACAACGCGCTTGCATTTTAAGGTCGGTAAAGCCTTGCGAAAACTAACTCAATATTGAAGTTAAATCGCCAGTCTTTTGTTGGACTTTCAAAGCTGCAAAAAGCAGTTTTACAAGGCAGCCCGAGTCAGGTATATTAAAAAACGTGTAAGAACGATGCGTATACAGTCATGGGTGAATATTTTCTTCTTCGTTAACGTATAAACTACGGGCTCAGTTTTTATGTAAGATTAATAATTTATGTTCACAAACTACACCCCATCATCCACACTGCACCGGTTCTTGTCTTTTCGGCGTCTTGAATGATATTCTGGATCTTTTATCTTTTGTTAGAAGATTTTCTCGTGCCTGCTATTCAGTCGTCAATGCATATTTTTAAGCAGTACTTAGATCAAAAATCTAAACTTCATAATAAGATACACATAATTTCGTCATAGTTGATTTTCAATCTTAATTTATAAGTAACACTGTTGTCCTTAAAAGTCGATATTTTATCGTCACATATAAGAAATACTTTTGTCCTACAAAGTCGATATTTTTATTGTCACTTATAAGAAATACTTTTGTCCTACAAAGTCGAAATTTTATAAGTAATAAATATGTTAACATTGCTCTAGTCTATATCAAATCTTGAATTAAAATATGAACATAGCATAAATTTTTTTATGGAAAAAAAAGAATCTTGATAAAGTTTTAAGTAGGAAGTAAAATAATAATTATTGTGTTTTTGAGCATTTTATTAGATTCTATCTTCTTTATATAGTTATATATTAAATCAGATCATGCATCTTACACTTACTGATTTTTTTCTAGCTTGTTATCACGTTTTCTAACACGACCCGCGGTTTTCCCTATTGAACATAGAAGAACCGAAAGTGTGTGTTATTATGCTATAAAATCACTGTTTGACGTACTATATTTAGACATGTGACGTAATCATTATACATGTGACGTAACCACTATAAAATCCGACGCGCTGACAATAAGTACGGAAGCAAATCAGGCGCAATTTTGCATAATATCAGGTACGGCAACCTTTATTTGTTGATGTCGTGTTAGAATCGAAATAATATATCCAAATCTGTGATGTTATCGCTTGATAACATCACTGTTTGTCGTTCGGATGCGCATCATTATATCACTCGGCCCTCGTGATATAATTCCTGGCATCCGACCTCCAAACATTGATGTTATTGAGCGATAAAATCACAGTTTGGGATATATTATTTCTTAATGATATTAAATACTGCATGTATCATCAATCTTATTTATGGTAAACAGACCTTCCAGTTATAAACCAATTCACGTTAATTATAAAATCTACATGTGATGTTAGATCTTAACATTGTCAATATCAAATTTAAATAACCTTACACTAGCTCGATTGATAAAATTCAACGCTCAAGTACCTTTAAGGGATTCAAGTGTAATAAAAATTAGTTTTTATCAGACAATATGACACCGGAAATGTTACCTCAAATCATGCATTTTAAATTTTACCGGTAATTTCAAATTTCTGATATGCACAAACATTCAAACTGTAAAAAGAAAATGAAATGATTTCATTTTGAGGGAGAAAATAAAGTAGAAATGACTGTTTATTTAAAATTGCACTGTGGTTTTATTCAGGCATTGAATATACGGAATATCTAATGGATAAATAATGCAGAAGCTACTAAAATGAATAGTTAATGAATTAATCGTTTGTGCAGGCATTTTTGTGAAGAAAAAAAAAGATTATTTCAACAAAACTTTTTATTCGGCTAACTCATTTTTCAATGAGCATTTGGGTAAAGTTACAGCATATGAGCCACATGCCCTTTTGTGAAATTAAATCGTGAATTAGATTTATCGAAATCTACTGCAATAGCTTAGCGTATCAAAGTACACAAAGGGTCTTACGGGTGTTGATTTCATATGGATTCAGACACGGGTATCCGAATAAACAATTATTTAACAGTCTCCGTGTATATGCAATAGTTAAATAATCTGAACGTGAATGTACACATTGTTTTTGTTATAGACGTGTCTTTTGTGTCTTTAAATTTCTTTTGGATATTTCGAATATTCGGATGATAAACTTTTGTATATATTATTTGGATACTTGTATCTATGGTGTCTCCATCAACTTCACCAGGAAAGCTTTCGAAACCAAAGGTAAGTTATAATTAATGTCATTATTTATAATTAATGTTGCTGTATAAAAGGAGGTGTTAACAATACGCGTTATAGGATATTCAGTCCCCCCTCCCAACTTTCATTGACAGTTCAATCGGCAATTGTCGAATAAACGCTCCGATTTTATTATCTTCAGTCTTAGAAAGAGTGGCTTCTCAAGTAATTTCAGCTCAAATGCATAGAAGTCAATAAATAACATGGGGAGTGTCCAATCTTTCAGTATAAAATTCTACTATGTCATTTTATAATCGAACCCCTTTCAATGCTTATTCAAAACGTAATATACACTTACATTGCCCTATGACGCGTTTTAAGCTCGACTATACGAAGTATATGGAGAGCTATCCTACTCGCCCCGGCTTCGGCGTCCACGTCCGCGTCCAGATTTTAGATTTTGGTGCAGTAAAATATTTTTCACTATAACTTTGTCATTTCTTAATGTATCAACTTCAAACTTCAAATATATGTTCCTTATCATCAACCACATCTTATGTGACAAGGTTCATAACTCTAGCACCAACATTTTCAGATTTATCTCCCCTTGAACTTAGAATTTTCCTAAAAAAAATACTGTTTCTTACTGTTTATTCTTTATTTCTTAAGGGATCAACCTCATACTTCAAATATATTTACGTTATCATCATCCCCATCTTATGTGACAAGGTTCATTACTCTAGCACCAATATTTTCAGATTTATCACCCTTTGAACTTAGAATTTTCCATAAAAAATATCATTTTTCACTGTTACTTATTTAATTCTAAAGGGATCAACTTCATACTTCAAATATATTTACGTTATCATCATCCATATCTTATGTAACAAGGTTCATAACTCTAGCACCAATATTGCAAGAATTATCTCCCAATAAACTAAGATTTTTTTACTAGAAAAATGTTATTTTTTATTATAACTTTTTTTATTTTTAAAGGTATCTACCTCAAACATCAAATACATGTTCCTTATCATCAATTACAGTTTATGTGACAATGTTCATAACTCTTGAAGCAATATTTACAGATTTATCTCTCTTTGAACTTAGGATTTTCTTTAAGAAATATAATAACTTATTTACTTTTTAAGGTATCTACTTCAAACTACAAATATATATTTCTTATCATTACACAAATGTTGGATGACAAGGTCCATAACTCTGGCATGACTATTTCTAGAATTATTCCCCTTGATCTCGGAATTTATGTTAACAAATGTTATTTTTTTACCATAACTTAATACATAATTATACATTGATTTTTCTTTCATAGTTTTGTCCTCCTTACTGTGTCCAGTATTTTATTAGTCGAGCTTCGCTGTTTCCTGTGACAGCTCTTGTTAAATACATTTATAAGCTACCTGGAGAGCTTGCTGTTATGACAAAATCTTAAGGCATTAGCGAGATTCGAATCCCTAGTGGTGATTTTAAAGCCTGTGATATTAACCTCTCAGCCACAGAGACCATATGAAGAAATATGGTCGTGACCTGAGTAGGGCTCGAACCCATGATCACTGGTTTGAAAGGAAGACTCCATTACCATTAGGCCATAGCTTCCTTTATATTGCAAAAGAATTTTCACCGTAAATAGAAAAGTATATGAATTAATATCTATTATTGGTTTAAGTTTCCTCTGTTCAACCGGCTCTTGCATGAAAGTCTGTCCGGGAGGGTACCGGCACGGAACGGTAATTATCCTGAGTGTCCAGCTACAGCCCCTGTGCTCTTGTGCTCCTCTAAAACAAGTATTGACGACATGGCAAAAGAAACTGTTCATAAAGGTATGGTTTTTTTGTATATTTTTATTTTTAATAACATATGTTTTTTTCTACTTTCTTTGCTTTCAAGTCAATATATAATTTGTTATGAATTAAAAATTCTATATATAAATTTGCCATTGTCAGTCATTATGAATGTCTTGTTAACACTGTACGTGCGTCATACTGAATAAATGTCGACACTTTCAAAAACATATAAGATACTGTATACGGAATATACGGAAATTGCCGAAGGTTCCCAAATTCATACGCAACAACTGCGATTTTGATTTTTCAATATTTCAACATATCCACTGTAGTACCTGTTGAAATTTCTTAACAGGTAACAAGTTTAACTCAAACTTTTATCTTAATTCATTTTTCCCAGTATATGAATGAACACGTTTTGTATCATGAAAAAGCACTTCCTGTCTTGATAAAACGTTTGCCATTATTATCTTATCAATGTCATTCAATGGCAAATTTACGACAAAACATTTCAACCTACAGGTATCAAATTCAATTCAGGTCAAATCTTATCAAAACCTGTATTCCAATTATATACCTTATGCAATAAAACTTTTAAATGATTAAATAACATGAACAAATGTATTCATTTTGTGTAAACATTTATTTTTGTTTGAGCATCATATCATTTACAACACAACAAATATTATTAAATTTTGTACACTGTATCTAAGTTTAATTTTTACCGTCTCACTCGCCATGTCTTACATGGTATGAAGAATGGAGAAAGAAACAATGAAACATTTACACGCGAAATAACTCGTTCACATTTTATGTTATTTTATTAAATGAAACACTTTACATTTCTTTATAGACTTATTTGAATTTCACAAGTCCCATCAAGTAATACTGTTAGTTTGCACCTATAAATGTGACTTTCTTTGTCCAGAAAAAAATCTGAATACCAAAGAAGATGACAACCTAGAGGAACACCCTATCAAACTCATGGATCCTCATAAAACAAAGTTAAAACGTCAGCTGTCCAGAGACACAGTTGATCGAACAGATGAACTGCGTGTCAGAAAGAGACCTGCAATTCTACGCCAGTCAGATTTAGGTCAAGACATACCATCGAGGGAAGATGAGGTTGACGGCGATAGACCATCCTCTTCATCCAATTTTGCTCATTTTGATACACCAAGACACTACACAGCTAGTGTATATGAAACACGAGTAAACACCACAAAACCGGTAACAGTAGTTACAAGCTCTTTCAGACAAAAAGCACAGCTATTACCAGAAATTTTCTATGATGCGACAGACATGCAAAAGTCCTACAACACTGAGTAGGTTCCATTACCTAGTCCAAACCGTTTTAATCTCAGCGACATTGGCCTGGTGTCACCGTAGGACACATGCGGGTGGAAATCGTACCGACGAGCAAGAAGTGTTTGTATTTCCCAAAACTTGCACCAGACAAAACTGAGCATGGTGATTACAGAGATACTGATGCTCCTGAAACAAGGGAAGAATATTCAATATTAGATAGATTGACACATGAGAGCGTTTATATGACAGTGAAACTATTAATGTACATTACCAAGACGATGAACAGACAAATTATTTGATTTTTTTTGTCATCTTGAACAACATATACAAAATCACATTTCGGAAAGAGGTTTCTCTTGGCCAGAGAAAACAACATATCTCCAGAAGCCATTCTAAGTTTCTGTTCTTTCTGAATATCAAGAGGTTTAGGAGTATCAGACCAATCTGCGTCACAAGACAAACTGTTTTTAATTTTAGGTTAACACTGTCTGACTTCTTCATCGTCTAGTTCTATTTCGGACTTAAGATCTTCAGAAAAGTTAAAATTTGGATTAACATTTTGACATTTCAATGCTTCTTGTGTGTAAATAGTCGATCGTTGCATTCAGATTCAAATTCTTGAGTGTTATTTGCACTACGAAGCGTCCAAAGTTAGTCAGTCATGTAGAGCGGGATTGAATGCCAACATAGTTTCGTCATCGTATTCTATTGTGAAACCTGTACTCTGCTCCTTTGAAATATCTGAAGAATTTTTATATAAAAGTCGAAAAAGACGCAGGTTGTATAAAAAATGTTCACATATTTCTAATCTGAATACTTTTACGAAGATGGTATTGTTTATTTCAGGAAACGTTTAGGTAACAAGAAAACAAGTAATAAGTTTTTTAAGATATGAAAGAAACTAATGATGAAAGGTTAAGTCGTTGCCCTGATGTTTCTCTGTGGTTAATTATGTATTTAATTATGATGATGTTGTTCTGAAAACATATAATTTTGAATGAAATCTTTTACTTTCTACGTTTTTGTCATTTTGTATTCCTTTACTCAAGACTGACTTGCAGTTTTCTTATGATATTAGGGTCAATACCCTATTTCTAAAAGTAACTGTTCATTTGTTATGCATCATGTTAATGCCAAGGCAAACAAACCTAATGTTAGAATGTATGCTTTGTTTCTGATTCATACAGAAAGAGGACGTTGCACAGCCTAATATTAAGTTAATAAATACCAAATCAAAGTTTTCGTTCTATAAATTCAGGATTTATTTTCATTTAGTGTTCACGAGGAGCGGTGGCTACAAGTGAAAGATGATAACTTTCATACTACAAAAAGGAAAATATTCTGTTAATTTTCAGATGTTTTACTTAACCACTCTTAAGACTTCGTCGCTTGAAAAACGTTTTGTTCTAAGTGCCAATTTGTTGTTTTTGAGAAAAAAAACATGTAAAGATTTAGTATTGCATAACTTTTTTATTTATAGTCGGATTTTGAAAATTTAAAAACTACTAAACGTGGTGTCAGGAGAACAACTCAATATCGTTAAAGATATGTGGATTTAAATATTTCCTTGCTTAAAAACCTAAAAAAAACATTTGGCGATAGAACAGTCCTTGTAACTTTTTTTCAAAAATTGTTAAAATCAGAGTGTTCAATGTGACTTAGAACATTATGTCTGTTAAGTTGAATTGATTTATATTGTATAAAACAGTAGGCTTTATCTTTAAAAGGTTGCCAAAAATGCTCTCGGCTAATTATCCCTTGATTAGTTGACTTTGACACTACACTATTTCTTAGACCATATGTATCTAACTACATGAACTATGACATTCGAAATCTTATTAAAATCCTTATATCCATTACATTATTAAATGACATTTAAACAAATAATTTAAATAAATAAAGATAAAATACCCACATAAATTTTGTAGAAATTTTATCTATTTTTATAACCTTGGCCACATTCAAAGTGATTCAATGTCTGGAAAAAAAAGAAAGTTATAGCCGCAAACGGGAAAAGAAAACTTTCAAATTTTCTTGAATGCTGGGAAAATTCAAAAGATGGTCAAATTCAAATAGTAGTAATTACTTTGTTATGCGCTTTACACGTTCTGTGTGTTGGTAAGAAGTTCTTATAATTTAAGGGATGTAAAAAAATGTTTCTACAACTTAAATAGGCAATGAAAACATATCTGCTAGAAAAGACCTTAAAGGTGGAGCAGGCATGACTTATATTTGAAAAATATCATATTTAAAGATTGTTCGTGTACAAAAACATTACAAACATAATGCTAAATAAACATCATTTAAAAATTCAAAGTCAAATTACAAGACAAACAAAATATAAGTATAAGAATATTTTTCTTCCTTCTGTCTTTGGTATAAAATGTGTTTACTTTAAATCAATCTATTAGTTATATAACATTAAGGCATTTGGAAATATATATTATATGTAAACGTATAAGATCTATAAATTTTCTTAAAGTCCTTTTTTGCCCCAGAAATGCTTTTATCTTAATCACTCAAAAGCCTGATATTTGGAGTTCTGTTATAGTTTCCAAAATATTCAACATTGGTCAGTAACCTAAACCATCTTATGTTTTTGTTTCATATTGGCAATGAGTACAGTCAATTTTTTAAACTCATATGTGTCTGTTATAAAGATACATAATTGTTTTCTGAGACAGAATGTACCTTACGTTAAAGAAACTTTAGAACATATAACAATATTTCTTTTTTACGAATTTGTTTGATGAAATTGTATGATCACAGTTGTTTCTATCCGAAAATACACATCCGAAATTACTTTCAAATCATGATCAGTTATGCTTGCTGTTTAATCACATGCAGTAAATTTACAGGACTTAATACTAAAATGTCAATGATTGGAGGGAATAAATGAATACATAATATCATTCAATATTTATATTTAGTATTAATATATTAAATAAATAACAAACCATCTAACTCAAAATGTTTTGTACAACATGGCGGGTGTCCTGCTATCACATGATTTGATGCTATGTTTTGATATGATAATTTTGGATTTAGAACAGTATGTTGCATATATCCCACAGGTCACGTGACATTTATCGATGATATGATTAGTCAAGTATGTTAGAACAGTCTATTTATCAAGACATAGTAAATTTGTGGAGATAGAACAGGATGGTTTCTTTGTAATAGATTTGTGAAGCTCCGAAGCACTAATTTAACATGCCAAGGAGATAGAACAGTCCATTACGGACAAAAGTGTGTATTTAACTTGTTTTTGGAAAAATTGGAGATAGAACAATACAGTTTTCAAGCGACGACTTTCCTTCACATTTTTTTGGGGGTAAAATAAGAAGAAAGATGATCGAAATGACATCTGTGAAAATACGGAAAATATGTTTCACTACAGTTAACTTTTACGGCTAGCGATCATTAGATTATTAGTCCGACGCGTTAGCCACTCGGCCATGCCGCCACTTGAAAATATGCTTCACTACAGTTAACACAAACTTTTACAGTGAAAATACGGAAAACGAAATGAAAATACGTTGTTTTTTTTACTTTTATCGATATAGCTCACTTTTTCATTCATAAAATAAATGGTATTTACTCTCTTATATCTTTGAAACAATTATCTCAAAACAAATACCTCATTCAAGACCGTACGTATCCGATACAAGATATATCTACTTTCTATAAAATATAAAATTCTAGAGAGGAGCCACACTCATGAGAGCAGAGAACGAAATAAAAATGGAAGACTATATGTGTATAAGTGATAATGGAGAATGCCAAATGTCCCGTCGACTGGTTCCGTGTTTATCCTTCAGGTCCATTATGCCTCAGAAATACATAAGTTTCTATTAATTCTTTAGAAATGTCAAACATGTGTTTAATGATGTTTTGATAATGGTTTACATGTTAGATGCTATATAACTATAGTCCTGAGCATGTAGTGATATGTTGTAAAGGTAGCAAAATGTTAAAAAGTAGTATTTTGACTTTTATACAAAATACTGAACATACTGAATAATACGTATTGCCAACAGAGAAATGTAGCTGAAAATAGGTCATGTATTTAAGTATAAAATATTTTTGTTTAAACTTTAACAAGATACTTAAAATAATGAAGAAAAAAAACAAAATTGATAGCATTTTCGAGGCATCGGTGGTCCCTAAAATCCAGATTGATATTAAGACACTGAGTCGAAAGCATCTTGAAATATATATAGTATTGCAATATATTAACAACCTGGTTAGGCAAAGCAACACGCACCTGATTATTTAAAATCGTAATTAAGATTGTTAGCAATGAAGGAAAAACAGATAAAATAATACGAAAGCATCAAAATGTCGTTAAGCTTTTAAAAAGTGTGCCTTCAGATATGTCAGCCGCTTATATCTGTACATTTCTGAAATGTCTTAGTACTTTTTAACAAATCCTTAAATAAATTTTGACAGCACCGTTCTCGACTTTAGATTCCACAAGAGAGTTATTGCACAGTATCGTGCAGTAACATATACAAAAGCACAATAACACATTTAAAGCCCACAGGAAAATCGATTTGATACGTCCGAACGGTTCTGTAGAGTTAAAAATGCACTTTAGAGTTATAAATACATTTTGAGCACATTTTTTAAGAGGTATTAGTAACGCAAAGATTCTAGTTAAATACCGTATGTAGTCTAGACATTTTACAATTAGACAAGAGAGACATTTGTTCAGTTACAGATTACCTCCCCTGAACCAAATGAATAACCTGGCGATAAAGGTTATCGAGATATCATGTAAAGATTTTACACTGCAGTCTCTCTTTTAGCGCCTTTCTTTCACTTACATCTTTGTAGTTCCCTTTGAAAATAGATAGCAAAAACGAATGTGTTAATAATTGTGAGATCGAAATATATTTTACAGAGAAAATACAACAGATAATATTCACGAATAAGATATACTTTTCACGTGCAATTTATACAAATGTTCGATCTTTCACATGCAAAATAAACAAGATTTCGATCTGTTGAGTTTTCAATTCTTTTGCCAAGTTGCGCCATTCGCTGTCTTTCATATCGCTATGATTATGAAACAAGAAAATTTATTCTGTACAGATGATTGAATTTTGTTACAATTTTACAAGAAGTAAACAAATTGATATGCCTGATTAATCATGCACACACAAACTTACAAAAGAATGTAAAAGCGTCAGGTCGGCTACAAAATATTACACTCCTAATTAGTGAGCGCCAATTTTTTAAGCCAATCCCCGACGAGGATTTTTCAAATTTTCAGGTTTCAAATCTTAATAGAAAATATTTTATATAAACTGGACGTTTTAAATTATAAAACGCAAGCGGGCGGAGCACAAAGCCGGCTAGAGTGCATATATTGGATGTTCTTCGTAAATAAGAAAGCAACAGTCGCTTCGCAAGCTCCACTCCTTTTTAGCTTTCTTATTTACGAAGAACACCCAATATGTACTCTAACCTTTACTTAGACTCTGTATTATCTGCGATTTTTCATATACATTGGTTAAGACCTACTTCAAATTAATTATTTATCTCTAAGAATTTCTTTCGGTCAGAATTACTCAATTGGAGTCCCATTTATTCAGTTCTACTGTCTTTTTTATAACTGTAATGAAAATCCATCCGGATCTTTAGTTTAAAATTTATTTTCCAATGGAAATCATTCTGTACTGGTATTGTCAATTTCAGATCCAGTGTTGTTGTTCCTTTTTGTTTTTGTCAATAATGTTTTAGCTTTAACTTCATGTCTAGCCTTTATTTGATGATTTGATTTACTTGAGCATTCTACACAAATACAAATATATTTAACATTTTATTATAACAATAATTTAAAAGAGGACACTTATCTAGTTTATTTATTGTATGACCTGTTTTTTTTATCTGACAATTTATTATTCACGTGATATTAACGCATGCGCTGTAAAATTGTGTTTCAATATCGCAATGGCGGAGTTAAGTCCAAGATTAAATGGTATAAACTTTACGGACAGTATGTGAGAAAACTACGGTAAATATAATTTATTTATTATGTGATGATTTCTTTTATCGTTAAATCGTCTTAATGAATAATATTTTAAAATGGCCATAAAATTTGATTTGCCGAAAACGAAAGTAGGATCAAAGTTTCATTTCAAATTTTCTTCAGGATGTTAACATTGCTACAATAACATAGTTTTACATTTTATATTTTATTTTTATGATTAAATTAAATTATTTTCATATCAAAATATGTATAGAAATTAATTACAGTACAACCCCGGAAGAGCAAAACCCGTTCAAATACAAATATTTGGGTTGTTCCTGAAATATGTTAAAGTTACTAATTATAAAGGTTTACTGTTGAGAAAATTAAAACTGTCCTTGGTCCTTGTCTATTACGAAAATAAAACTTAATACATTTGTCTATAAATTCCTCCAATAAAAAGATAGCTATATTACTGTATGGGGCTGAAACCTATCAATCGAGGCAAAGTAGAAACAAAACAAAAAACAGAAAAAATATGTGGCTTTTACTTTTCTAGTTTTAACAGAGTCAATGACAGGAATAAAACATCACAAGTAGGAAGAACATTATAGGCTATTATCAAAATTTATCAGCTGCGTTTATAAAATTGGTGACACGATGATGCGGTTAGTTGTTGCTCCTTATCAAGACTACGCTTCGAATAAAATTATTTTGCACATATCCGTGCCGCTTTTCCGAGTCCGTAAAACAGTATTATACATTCATGCATATATTGTGCCATGGCATCATTTCCGATATACAGAGAAATGTTAGCGTTACACTATAGACGTGACATTGAATTTGCGTTGTACGGAAACGTAAGCCTTACACTATAGGCGTGTCATTGAAAAATGATTCTTTTTCAGTATGAGCATTCTTTTTTTAAAAGAAATTTATCTCCTTTCTCCACCATTTGATCTGTTCTGTTCCTTAGGCGTAACGGATGTAGCGGGATATTTCTTTTTTGTTAGTCAATACTGCTTTAAGGAATTTAATGATTCATTTGGCAAGTCGTCAGCTCAGAGAAGTATTGATGTTGCTGATAATCAATTTATATCTACTATTGTTCATAACTCATCTTGAATGACTTCATGATCTTGTATTTTAAATTCCGTTTCCATCGGGAATGATTCCTTTACTGATATTGTCAACTCGAGTATTTTTACAATATTTACTATATAACCAGTAGCACGGAAGACGATCTTGTCAATAGGACATGTCTATGTAAGATAAATTTATCATAAGGTAAACAAATATTTAGTAAATTTTTGCCATGACCTGATTTTCGTCTAACAATTCAGTATTCACGTGATTGATAACAATTTCATCTTGTGATAATGACGCATGCGCTTTAAAATTGTGTGTCCATATCGCAATGGCGGAGTTAAGTCCTGGATTCAATGATATAAACTCTACGGAAAATATATGAGTAATTAAGGTAAATATTGATTTTTAATTGGATGATAATTTTATCAAATTATGTAGCTTGTTAAACCATTACCCATCTTGATGGATAACATATTAAAATGGCTGTAAAATCTGTTTTGCCGAAAACGAAAGTAGGAGGGGGTCAAAGTGGGCGTTTTCTAGCCTGTAGAACAATAAAGATTGGAAAATGAAAGCTCAAATTTTCATTTCAAATTTTTTTCAGGAAGTTAACATTGCTACAATAACATAGTTTTACAATTGAAATTTTTTTTGAATGATTTAATTAAATTATATTCATATCAAAATATGTACAGAAATTAATTACAGTACAACCAACCCCGGAAGAGCAAACCCATTCAAATACAAATATTCAGGTTGTTCCTGAATAATGTTATAGTTACTCATTATAAATGTTTACTGTGGGGAACATTAAAACTGTCCTTGGTCCTTGTTGATTACGAAAAATCTCAATCTATGTGTCCATAAATTCCTTGGGCACTTACTTGATATAAATTGATTGCAAAGTAAAACGGCTTTGTTGATGTCAAATCGGATTGCAGTCATTTTTATTGCTATTAGAACGTTAACGGTTAAATATAATGCCAAATCAATATTTATTCAGATGGGCCAAATTATGAATTTTCTTACCCTTTGTATGATCTAACGTCGCAACATTCAAAACATTTAATCGGAAAATGGTATTAACGATTTAACGTAAATTGTGCTGATTGAAATGTACATGTTATGTTGAATTTACTCTATTTTAATGCAAATTTGCAACGTCAACTGCTTATAGACAAAGACATAAAGTCCATGTTCGACAGAAGAATAATGTGCAGGGGGTTATCATGAGACTCCGAATAGACAATTAAGGACGATACTAGAAAGAGAAAACCATTTCTTCAAGTTGAATCAATATCAAGAAAGGCATCATTTGGATTTTTTTAACTTAGAGTTTTACCGAAAATTGAATATAGCTATATTAGTGTATGTGGCTGAAACCTATCAATCGAGGCAAAGTATAAACATAACTGACAACATATGGGGCTTTTATTTTTCTTAAATTTAATAGAGTCAATGACAGGAATATAACATCACATGTAGGAAGAAATTATAGGCTATTATTAAACATTATCAGCTGCAATTATAAAAACTGATAAAACTATGTTTGCATTTAGTTGTTGTTCCTTATCAAGACTAAAGATTCGAATAAAATTATCTAGCACAGTCATATCCGTGCTGTATTTGCGAGTCCGTAAAAACAGTATTATACATACATGCATATATTGTGTCATGGTATACCAGAGAAATTCAAGCGTTTACACTATAGGCGCGTCATTGGAAAAAATGATTTTTTTTTTCAGTATAAACACACTATTATTAAAATTAAATTATCTCCTTTCTCCACCATTTGGTCTGTTCTGTTCCTGTATGGCCTACTGTTGTCAGGGAAAAGGGGTCTTTGGTGCATGAACGCCGATATCTAATGTTAATTTGTCCTAATTTTATGTTAGGCGTAACGGATGTAGCGGGATATTTCTTTTTTGTTAGTCAATATTGCTTTAAGGAATTTAATGATTCTTCTGTCAGCGCAGAGAAATATTGATATTGCTAAAATTATTTTAGATCTACTATTGTTCATAATTCATCTCGAATGCCACATTGAACTGATATTTTAAATTCCGTTTCCATCGGGAATGATTCATTTACTGATAGTGTCAACTCAAGTATTTTAACAATATGTACTGGATAACCAGTAGCACGGAAGTCGATCTCGTCCAATTTAAGATAATTATATCATAAGATAAACAAAGAGGACAAATATTTAGTATATTTTTGCCGCGGCCTAATTTTCGTTTAACAATTCAGTAGTCACGTGATTGATAACAATATCATCTTGTGATAATGACGTATGCGCTTTAAAATTGTGTGTCCATATCGCAATGGCGGAGTTAAGTCCTGGATTCGATGATATAAACATTAAGAGAAATATATGAGAAATTAAGGTAAATATTGATTTTTTTATTGGATGATAATTTTATCAAATTATATAGCTTGTTAAACCATTAACTATCTTGATTGACAACATATTGAAATGGCCGTAAAATTTGTTTGTCGAAATCGAAAGTAGGAGTGGGCCAAAGTGGGCGTTTTTATATTTTTTTTTCAAATTTTCTACACGATTTTAACGTTGCTACAGTAACACATATTTATATATCTTTTATATGCAGGTTGTAATTGAATACTTATCATATCAAAACGTAGAGAAATTAATTAAAGGAAACCCTTTGTAGAGCGAAACTCAATAGAATTAATCATATAAATCATATACGAAAATTAAAGTTGTTCCTGAAAGACGTTGCTCTAAAGATGTTGAACTTATTGAAAAGGTTTACTTTAGGGAGAATTGAAACTGTTGCTATTCTTTGCTTATTATGAAATACTCCCATGTAAATTTTCCCATAAATTTCTCATAAAGTCAAGAGCAGATACTTGATATAAATAGATTGAAAAATAATAGCCCTTCACATTTTGACATTATTTTTTTATTTATTCTATATTTTATGTTCGTCAGTACACAATAGGTGGATTTTTCTACCTATAATATTTCCAATTAAAAGGTTTGTTCGCATATTACCGAATATTAGTTATATTTAACTTTTAATGCTTGAGTAGCAGTTTGTAAAATAAGAAAAATCTCAATAATGCAGATATTAATTATTCAAATAGTTTACCTTTATATTCATAATATGAAAAAGGCAAAGCCTCAAAGCGAGCTTAATTTTCTTTTACCGTAAAATAGTTTAAAATAATCGTCCATTTTTATTTTCCATTTTCCGTTTTAAATTGTCATTCGATATTTTATACACTGCTTCCGTTTATTCTGGTTCCTTTCTAGTATGGTTCCCATATTAAGGGGGCATGGGACATATCCGAATGATGGCCCCGGTCAAATTTTTTAATAACTCAGACATGGTGTTTTGAAGGTACTGATAACTTCTGATATTTCTCTGTCATTGTAATTCTTTCTTGTTTGTGTGTAGGAAATGAGATACATTTTTGGGTTTTTACCCGAAACTAAGCATTTTGGTAGCTATGTATGTATTTCTGACTCTCCGAATGGAGGTGAAAAAGTTAAAAATCAAGTTTTGACAGTTGGCGCCAAACAAGTAAGAAATTTCAGATGAATTTTGTAAAAAATCTAAACGTATGACAGACACTTTACTTGTCATTTCTGAAAATGCCATAGCTTGCACTGCGTGTTACTGATATTTTTAAAGGAATCGGGCGGATTCTGGAGTATGCTGCACCTTCATGAAGATTGCCCATATTGGTATATTTTAGGTGTGATTTTGGCTGGGTGGGGGTAAATATAAATTGCTGTCAGTCATTTTTTGAAGGAGCAATGCATGCAAACTATTATTTTTTTCAATGTATGTCATATATCATTGAATAATGCTGTGCAACTGGTTATCTGCCTGTGAAACATATTTTAAAATATTTGGAATTGTGTTTCTGGTCACACTGAAAAACAAAATTTTTCATTTTTAGGTCCCCTGCCTCCTTAAGGAAATTTTCAAATTTATAAAATGTGTTGGAATTGACCCAAATGTGCCCATAAACATTCCTTCTACATTTGTTAGTCAAAATTTGAAGTGACTGTTAGGATTTATCAAGTTATGTACAGTAAGTAGACTGTCAAGTCAAGGGAGGTAATAAAAATTTGGAATTTTGGCAAACACTGTACTTCACAGAATGTGCACATTTATCCAGATTTAACAGTTTTATATTGTGCAAATTGACATAATAATGCATAATTGAGCACTTTCAAGTGTTACAAATGTATATAATGTCATATAAGTCAACAGTGGTATCTTTACTGCACTTTTAGGTGTATGCCAGAATAAATGGGGTCTGGTTTGCTGTAAAATTCATTTTGGGACATTAAATGTGGCTGTAATATTGATTTTCTTGCTATAATCTCCTTCCAAAAGACTTTAAATACTCTGAAAACACTTTATGGTATTTACATGAAGGTGGAATACAGAAAAATAACCATCTCACAGGTTCCTGGCACTTGATATTAAGTAAATCACATAACAGGCATGGTCATTGTACTAGTTACTTCCCCTGAAATAGGGTCTTTTTTAAATATTTGATTAAATACAAAGTAACCGCAGTACACACTTTTTGAAGTTAACGTTTAATGCGAAATAATCCATATTTTAAGAAAATAAAAGGAAACGCTTTAATGCGGATCACATAAAAAATGTTAAGGGGGCAGGGAACATATTCGAATGATAGCCCCGGTCAAATTTTTTAATAACTCAGACATGGTGTTTTTAAGGTACTGATAACTTCTGATATTTCTCTGTCATTGTAATTCTTTCTTGTTTGTGTGTAGGAAATGAGATATATTTTTGGGTTTTTACCCGAAACTAAGCATTTTGGTAGCTTTGTATGTATTTCTGACTCTCCGAATGGAGGTGAAAAAGTTAAAAATCAAGCTTTGACAGTTGGCGCAAAACAAGTAAGAAATTTCAGATGAATTTTGTAAAAAATCTAAACGTATGACAGACACTTTATTTGTCATTTCTGAAAATGCCATAGCTTGCACTGCGTGTTACTGATATTTTTAAAGGAATCGGGCGGATTCTGGAGTATGCTGCACCTTCATGAAGATTGCCCATATTGGTATATTTTAGGTGTGATTTTGGCTGGGTGGGGGTAAATATAAATTGCTGTCAGTCATTTTTTGAAGGAGCAATGCATGCAAGCTATTATTTTTTCAATGTATGTCATATATCATTGAATAATGCTGTGCAACTGGTTATCTGCCTGTGAAACATATTTTGAAATATTTGGAATTGTGTTTCTGGTCACACTGAAATACAAAATTTTTCATTTTTAGGTCCCCTGCCCCCTAAGTGCGCAGGACGCCAGTCTACGTATCTGTTTTCAATCAAAGTACATCGGCTTTTATTGTTATCTTGTAATTCGAAAAGTTGCGATGTGTTAATTCAGCACTTCGGACGACAGTTTTCAAAACCATATCACTAGCAGGTACTCGTGTTCTCGTAAAGTTCGCTTTGCGAGCAGGCCCTTCGGGTCAGCTCGTCGAGCACGCTTTTATTGAATGTACATGATTTCATACTCAAAAAATTAAGAATTGATACATACAATTACAGACATGCTGATCCGATAATACAAACCATGCATTCGTATACATTAATGTTCTTGAGTCCTTAATCCGTTATATTGGTTTTAGCTTTAGCCATGACGTTGATTCATGCATAAGCCCATAATTTTGGTTCATGCGTAAGCCCATTATTTTGTTTCATGTTTCAGACTTTATGTTTATACTGAAGTTGCTCTGTTGCTTCATACTTAGCCTACTTTATCTGATCATGCTGTCAATATTATGGTTCGAACTTATTTCACTGCAGTGGTGAATGTTCAACCCACTTTGTTTCTTCCAAACGAAATCATGCTTAATTAATATCAATTATTCATGGCTTGCCAATACTTGTTTTTTTTTTTAAACATTACCATTATGTTGCTGCCAACTTACAAAGACTGCCAATAAGCTTGATATTTTTATTCTATAACTATTATATCTTCCTTCATATATTTTTCACGCAAAATTATTTACTTATTTTCTGGCGATACTCGCCAATTATTGTATGAAGTATATAAACTACAACATTTGAAAACTTTTATCAATTCAACTCGTTTATCTTGTTTATATTTAAGCTTTATCTGGTTTTCATTAAAACATTATCTCATATCCATTCAAAATGGTGGGATCGAAATTTTATCCTATTCAAAGGGGTATACAATACTCATACGCTTACACATTTATTATTTTTAAATATTGACACATCACTTTAATTTTATTTTGTTTTCAATTACAGGTTTAAATATAATTCCAAAACAATATTCAATTCATATGCGTCTAAATCGTTCTTTTCTTATCCTTTGTGTGATTCTCTGTCGCAACATTTCAAACATGTAAAGTTGCTTCAACTTTATGCAAAGTTCTAACGTCATATTAGGTCTAGTTTTTGAAACATTCCAGTTTAATTTGGTCAGTGACAAAAGTAAAAAAAAACAGATTCAAAACAGCAAAGCCCTGATAGAAATATTTTTATTAAGCTTAACAAGTCCTCGACGACGACAATAAATCTGCGAACAGTCACGTGCATGTGGTTTTAGCGTTTTTGTGACGCAATATATACAAGGGAGGACAATACCGGCTACATGATTCATAAAATTTATGCATATATTATTTGTAAGATTTGTAATAACTTAAATTGCTGCACACAACCTATGGGGTCACAATACTTATTACCTTGTGACTAGTCATGACCTGTAGAGATTACATAACCCTTATTAATTGTTTGTTCACTGGGTCAGAAGTAATGCATAATAACCTGATCATATGACTAATTGGCTGCGGATAGGGGGCATACATGTTTTATAAACATATCTTGTTTCATTTTATAGCTCGACTTTTTTTTATAAAAAAGTAGAGGTATTGCTATAGTCGCGGCGGCTTTGCCGTTGCCGTTCCCTTCCGCAAACTTGTACCTGGATCATAACTTTTTTATTTCTTAGTGTATTGTCTTCATACTTGGCCATAACAACCCTTGGGACAAGACCTTTCAGTAGACCACACTTACCTTGACCTTCATCCATAAATGACCTTGACCTTCAAGGTTAAAAGTCCAAATTTTGATTGTTCATGCTGTTATTGGCTGTAACTTTGTTATTTTTGAATGGATTGTCTTCAAACTTGAACATAATATTTAATCTTCAAGGATATCCCTTAAAATAACCAGACAGACCTTGACCTTCATTCATAAATGACCTTGACTTTCAAGGTCAAATTATTGAAATTTTCATTCTTTTTGGCTATTATTGGCTGTTACATTGTTATTTTTTAATGGATTGTCTTCAAACTTGAACATAATAATGTTCAAGGATAACCCTTAAAAATAGTCAGACAGACCTTGACCTTCACTCATTAATGACCTTGTCTTTGAAGTTCAAATTATTGAAATTTTCAGTGTTTTGGCTGTAACTGGCTGTAACTTTGCTATTATTGAAGGGATCAACTTCATATTATAACAGAACAAAGTTAAGGACAATACCTTGTTGTTTATCAAACACTTTAGCTTTTTAATGACCTTTACCTTGAAAGTTAAATTACTAAATTTTCTTAGATTTGTGCATTAAATGACCATATATTTATTGGTGTGTGTGTGTGTATGTATGTATATATATATATATATATATATATATATATATATATATATATATATATATATTATATATTTCATCATCATCAACAACAACAACACGTGACTCCACCACCATATGGACACCACCACGTGACTACCACGTGACTCTACCACGTGACTCCACCATGTGACTCCACCACATGACTAGAAATTGTTGAATTGATTTTGGCCGCTCAATGTGGCCCAAATAATATCTACTTCTGTATATGACCATTTCTAACAACAAATCTCAGGGCCATTATTGTAAGGCTACGGTCCAGCTATATGGTACCAGGCCCCTTTTCCTCTTAAAAATGTGCTCAAGACTTGGTGACCAATAATCGTACTGGACTGTAGAGAACGATATTGTATTTACGAACAATGAAACGATCACAAATATAACAATGTTCTATATAAAATAGAAATTGGTTAGGGTTAGAGGGACTGATGATACTTGTTTAGGACGACTGTCAAAGTCTATATATAGATCTATTTAGCTGAAATATGCTATTACGACATCTGTCAATAGTGGGCTACTCTGTATGACCCGGTATGGCTAGGACACTGTACTCCACAGTACTTGAGAACACTTCCTTACTTCTGGAGGTACGCCAGTTTAAGATTAAAGTTGACTCACAAAGAAGAAAGACTGTTCACAGTTTACTAATTTTAATTAGTGTTAAACTGTTAATAAATTCAATTGTCAAATATTCAAATAACAGTATTATAAAAACATCAACACAATTTGTATATAATTCAGTCGTAAATATCCGATAGCTATGTCTTACATAGACTTCACATAAATTATTACCGCGACTGCAGTTTAATTTCTATTAAAAAATATGGCAACGTAAATATAAAGTTTGGTCGAGTCAGTGCCCGTAATAATGTGAAACAAAAGTTATTAAGTTCTTATCAATTATACTAAGAGAAGAATTGATTAAATGTAAAATAATAATCTAAAGACTACGTTTTATTTTGCCTTAAAAATAAGTAAAATTTGCCGTTCAAAAGAACACGAAAATAATGTAAACTAACCGAAAGTTAAATGAAAACTGACTCAAGTTGATCATTTTCTGGCCTATATATACCAAATCTGAGAAAACGAACATAAGAAGGTTCGAAAAATGTTCAACTGTACGTTTTGGTCGGTGGACAATGTTCGACGTTCGAAAACTGAACATTTGACGTTCGGAAACGATCAATTCTATACACAAAGAACGCTGTCAACCAACCAAACGTCCGAAAATCTACAATTCTTAGCTAAAGTTCTATGAAAGTTTACATAAAAATACGATAAATTGATACATATAATATTTATAAAAATGACTAGTACCATGGATTGGCTATAAGTTTGTTGTTTTTGATGAAACATAACTTTGTAACGGTTTGTTTACTGAGTTTAGGCAGCAATTGCTATTGACAACGGAAGTCACACAACCCATAATGCATCAGCGAACAACAACAATATCTGTCAAAGTTTACAGAGTAAAATTACAGTAAATGCTACATTCTAGCTAAATGTACGCTGATTATAAGAAAATATGTAAACAATTAATGAAATAAATCATTTCTCTTTTTAATTCTGACATTTTTTATAGTTGTCAGTCTCTCAAATTAACAAATGGAGTGTTTATCGGTATAATTATGCTAAATGTAAACAATGCCGATAATGACATACAACCGGAGTATATAAGTGAGATTATATCAATATGGCCCTCTAGAGATTGTAACAATGCCTTCATTATAAGTCAAAGTTCTTGGTCCCTTAACTGGACCCAGCTTTCAGGGCACACATGTACAAGTGTTTGTGATCAGTCATACTAGTAGTTAATGTTGGTTTTCCTCGGATTCTTACAAATTGTAGCTAAAAATATTTCTTTTTTTCTAGAAATCAAGATGGCACATGAGATACATTTAAAGAACAACAAATACCGGCAGTGGGTTAAGGCTGGCCTAGGCTTGGGTTATCTTAAAGAGGGACTTGCGCCATTTTGTGATGACATAGGAAACCAGCAGCACAAAGATATTATAAACCAAATACAACAAACAAAGACTCCTCAACCAAACATACCATGTGGCGCCTGTCAGATAACAACTCTCCAGCCAGATCATGTCCGAGTCTCAAAAGGGATATGTCCCCTCAATCAAGATAAATGTAACTGTTGTTTTCCAAGTAATAAGAGACCCTGTCCAAACAATATATGTGGTGCCATCTATGACAGCATTATACAGTATCATGCATCAATGCCACCGGCACCTTTTTGGAAAAACAGTGATGCCCAACAGTGGTCGTCAGACCCGTGGAACGTTTGCAAATGTTTTATAAATGCTCCCGGGTACAAGGACAAGACATCAGCAGTCGACACTGATTGCACTGGGTTGCTGCATGTTGTCATAAATAACAAGTACTTTCATAGCCATATTGGATGCAATGTTACAGGACCAAACAATCTTTTTTCAAAGGTAACTCCATTTGTATACTATATGTTTATTTTAAATTTTGTAGAATATTAGGCTTTACTGTAAGATTAAAATGTTGTCTGTTAATAAATTGCGTATAAAAGTTAAAGAGATAATTGTTACCTTAGTATAGTTATTATGCCCCAACTTCAAAGAAGAGGGGGTATATTGCTTTGCATTTGTCAGTCCGTCAGTCCTGACCAAATGGTTTCCGAGTGATAACTAAAGAACCCTTAGGCCTAGGAACTTGGTATGGTGATTGGTCATGACCAGTAGATGACCCCTGTTGATTTTGGGGTCAAGGGGTCAAAGGTTAATGTCACATTGATCTTGTAGGTAAAAATGGTTCCCGATCAATAACTAAAGAAGCTTAGGCCTAGGAACGTCAAAATTGGTATGGTGATTGGTCATGACCAGCAGATGACCCCTATTGATTTTGGGGTCAAGGATAAAAGGTCAAGGCCACATTGACCTTGTAGGTGAAAACAGTTTCCGATCAATAACTAAAGCACGCTTAGGCCTAGGAACTTCAAACTTGGTTTGGTGATTGGTCATGACCAGCAGATGACCCCAATTGATTTTGGGGTCAAAAGGGTCAAATGTATAGGTCACATTGACCTTGTAGGTAAAAATGGTTTCCGATCAATAACTAAAGAAGCTTAGGCCTAGGAACTTCAAACTTGGTATGGTGATTGGTCATGTTTAGCAAATGATCCCTTTTGATTTTGGGGTCAAAGGTCAAGGTCACATTGACCTTGTAGGTGAAAACGGTTTCCAATTAATAACTTAAAAACACTTTGACCTAAAAAACTTCAAACTTGGTATGATGATTGGTCATAACCGGCAGATGACCCCTATTTGTTTTGGGGTCCAAGGTTAAAGTCACATAGACCTTGTAGGTAAAAGCGGTTTCTGATCAATAACTAAAGTACGCTTAGGCCTAGGAACTTCAAACTTGGTATGGTGATTGATCATGACCAGCAGATGACCCCTATTGATTTTGGGGTCAAGGGGTCAAAGGTCAAGATCACATTGACCTTATAGGTAAGGTAAAAACGGTTTCCGCAGTCAATAATTCTAAGAACGCCTTAGGCCTAGGAACTTCAACTTGGTATGTGATTGATAATGACCAGTAGGTGACCCCTATTAATTTTGGGGTCAAGGGGTCAATGTCATTTTGACGTTGTACTTAATGACGATTTCTGACCAATAACTCAACAACTCAAGTTGACTTGGTTGATATTTTTATATTAAACTAAAAATGCTTTTGGTATACACATTTGAAGGTCTTATGTAAAAACTTGGCTGTCATTAATGAGGCCTGCATGATTCACAAAATTTATGCATATATTATTTGGTAAGATTTGTATTAACTTAAATTGCTGCACACAACCTATGGGGTCACAATGATTATTATTACCTTTTTACCTTGTGACTAGTCATGAACAGTAGATACTAGATAACCCTTATTACAGTTAAACTTCGTTCGCTCGAACTTGGATCGCTCGAATACCTCCCTTCGCTGGAACTCATCGCCCAGTCCCGGCAAAGTTCCTATACAAATGTATAATATATATTGTTATACCTCGGATCGCTCGAACACCTATCGCTCGAACCTGATCTCTGGTCCCTTCGGCAGATATATAGTGAAAATCACACCTTTTCGGTCAAACACAAAAAGACAAGTCGACATGTCCTAATTAAATGGCAGTCGGCGACACATGTTTTTAACACCTCGTGATCGTGACAAAGGCAATTAAGGTTAATTATTACAAAATAAGAGGTGTTGTTACCGATTTGTTTGTCATGATAATATTGTCTGTTTTTTTGTTGATTTGCCGTTTATGGTAACGATAAAAAGAGAGTAACTCGTGAAATAAGTGAAATATGCAAAAGTCAATAAAGAATGACGTTTACCCGGACGGCTTTAATTACAACCGTAGTTCATGTAACGTGAATTATATACTTGTACGGGAGTTTATTTTAGTAAATGACTACAAATAAATGCTGCTGTAAAACTTGTTCTTAAATTTTTCATTAATTTATTTGTTTTTAAATTAAATTAATCCCATTATAAACATATAGATATATTTTGAACATTGTTCAACAAGTTTGGTCTGATTGCCCAATCGAACTCAACCAATTACAATATGCATGAATATAGATTAACACAACGTACCGTTAATACTAAATTAAAAACACTGGGATAATAATTCTGAATATGACATATTCGAGGAATAAATGTACTAACAAACACTTATATTTACGTATTTATCATTTAACCGATGTCTGCTAGAAAACCTTTAGGCATATGATCAACGTAATAATAGTTCGACCTCGGTTGGCTCGAACTACCAATCTCTCTAACAAATTTGCACACCCCTCCGAGTTCGAGCGAACGAAGTTCGACTGTAATTGTATGTTCACTGGATCAGAAGTCATTCACCTGATCATTGGCTGCCGATAGGGGGCATACATGTTTTACAAACATATCTTGTTGGTTATAAACTCTTATTGAATTTTTTATAGGAGTTTACCCATTACTGCACTTGAAGGTGACTATGAGGTTAATGCAGTTTTTTTTGTCAGAGAAACAGTTTGCCACATTATGAATAATGATTCAAAATTGTTATGCATAAATTGTTTTCACAAATATTTTTTGTTTGCAATACAATTTTTTGGCTTGCTGTAATTTTTATGGGTGGGAAACAAAAAATATTTTGTATTTTAAGCTTTACTTTATAGTGAACAGAAGTAATTATTTGTGTTTTATAAGCAAATGCGACAAGTAAATACTGTTACTTCAGTAAAGTAATTATAAGATTTATCAAAAGACATTTCTATTCCATTTGCTTTTATATAATCTGCGGTTTAAACACAATAATAATAATGATTATTATGTTAAGTATTTTAAAGTAACTCCTTTATTACAGTTTTAATTCTCAACTTAGGAATTGTGTTTAGTCTCATTGCTGAACACTGTATTTATGTTAATGTTGTATTAATTGTTTTCTTATATTAGGTACGGCAGTACCGAAATGAAATTTTTCACTCAAGCACTATGGAGTTAGAGGAGAGTAAGGCTAATTCATATATTGATGATATGATAGCTGTTCTACAAGATGGTAAGGAACTTGTACATCGACAAGATGCACAAGAAGCTGTTGGGAAACTTCAAGATGTAAGTGTACATAATAAATTATAAGTTTGAAATCTTAGTTTATAATAATTAAAATAAGCTCTCTTTAAATTAATGGTAAATTGTATGATAATAGAAAATTAACCAGATTAAAATATCTACAAAATGTAAATATATAAAATGCATATCTTAATTTGTAAGTATTAGGCCATCCTTAAAAAAATTTTGTTTGCAGTAACGCGACCGACTCACAAAATTTGCCCCTACTCAAATTTTTTTTCGTGGTCTGGATAAAAAAATTTTTTTTTGAATCAGAAAATTATGCCTTGTGCTTTAAGGTTAATAGAAGAAATAAAATGTAGTTCTTATTAAATTATAATTCAGTTATCAATTTATTAATTGTTACAAGATTATCAAAGCATATATTGTCCAGCATTTTGATATTCCATGTTTATTTGGGAGTACAGTTCAATAATAAAAAAAATCGACCTACCTACCCACCTTGAAAATTCTGGGTCGGGTAACTGCAAACAAACATTTTTTTAAGGACGGCCTTAGGAAAGAAGAAAAAAATGTAAAATAAAAATAGAAAAATCTGACCACAAGTCCTACCTTAAAAGTGGATTTTAGAAGTTATAACATAGTATGAGAGAGTAAAGATTAATGAAAACTTTAAGATGATTTTGAAAGTTTGACCTTATATATGATATGTTATAAATATTAAAAGTCACATAGCAGCTACATTTGAAAATTGTTTCTTGTTATAAGCTGAAGAGGAAAGAATTTATTATTACCACTGAAAACTTTAAAGAAATTCTGACTCAAATCAAAGAAAATGCTGCAACAAAAGAGGAATATGAGGAGATCAAACATAAATTTACTGAACTAAAAGCACAGGTGTTGGAAGCTGAGAAAGAACGTACAGAGATGAAAAAAAAAATTACTGTTCTTGAGACGGAGCAAAAAGAGGTAGAATGTGTTCAATTGATAGTTTCCCTTTGATATACCAGTACATGTATTACTGTTTGTTTCCGCTTGATAAACGGTATATGTGTTAATGTTTGTTTCCGGTTGATATACTGGTATATATCTATTAATGTTTGTTTCCGGTTGATATACCTGTATATCGTTTACTGTTTTGTTGCCGGTTGCTTTACCAGTACATGCATCACTGTTTGTTTCCGGTTGATGTAAGTTATGTTATATGTGTTACTGTTTGATTCCAGTTGATATATGGTATATGTGTTCAATTGTTTGTTTCCGGTTGATACACGGTACATTTTTTGACTGTTTCTGGTTGATATATGGTATATGTGTTACTGTTTGTTTCCGGTTGATGCACTGGTATATCTATTACTGTTTGTTTCTGGTTGATATACCTGTATATCTATTACAGTTTTGTTTCCGGTTGCTACACCAGTACATGCATTACTGTTTGTGTCCGGTTGATATACGGTATATATGTTACTGTTTGTTTCCGGTTTATGCACTGGTATATCTATAACTGTTTGTTTCCGGTTAATAAAGAGGTACTTATATTACTGTTTGTTACCAGTTTATACACGGTACATTTTTAGCTCACCTGTCACAAAGTGACAGGGTGAGCTTTTGTGATCGCTTTTCGTCCGGCGTCCGTCCGGCGTCGGTCCGTCCGTAAACTTTTGCTCCTCATAAACCACTAAGCCAATTTCATCCAAACTTCACAGGAATGTTCCTTTGGTGGTCCCCTTTAAAAATTGTTCAAAGAATTTAATTCCGTGCAGAACTCTGGTTGCCATGGCAACCGAAAGAAAAAACTTTAAATATATTTTTTTTTAAAAAACCGAAAGAGCTAGAGCTTAGATATTTGACATAAAACATCTTCTATTAAGTGTCTACCAAAGTTGATCAAATAAAAGCCCTGGGGTCAAAATTGGCCCTGCCCGAGGGGGTCATTGATTTTCCCTATATGCATATAGTAAAAACTTAAAAATCTTCTTTTAAAGAACTCAAAAAGCTAGAGCTAAGATATTTAGCATGAAACATGTTCTAATGGGTGTCTACCAAGTTTGTTCAAATAAAAGCCCTGGGGTCAAAATTGGCCCCGCCTCGGAGGTCATTGATTTTCCTTATATTTGTATAGCAAAAACTTAAAAATCTTCTTTGAAAAAACCCAAATAGCTAGAGTTTAGATATTAAGCATGAAACATCTTCTGGTAAGTGTCTACAAAGTTTTTTCAAATAAAATCCCTTGCGTCAAAACAGGCCATGCCCCAGGGGTGTTATTGTTTTTTTAACTATATGTGTATAGTAAAGGCTTAAAAAATCGTCTTTTAAAAAACCCAATGAGCTAGAGCTTAGATGTTTAGCATGAAACATCTTCTTATAGGTGTCTACCAATTTTGTTCAAATAAAAGCCCTTGGGTAAAAATTGGCCCTGCCGGGGGGGGGGAAGGTGGTGGTGGGGGAGGACAGAGGTCATTGTTTTCCATTATATATGTGTAGTAAAAACTTAACATCAAGAAACATCTTCTAATGGGTGTGTTCCAAGTTTGTTCAAATAAAAGCCCTGGGTTTAAACTGGTCCCTCTACGGGTGCCTTTATACAGGTGAGCGACATCAGGGCCATCATGGCCCTCTTGTTTACTGTTTGTTTCTGGTTGACATATCAGTATACAGGTAAATGTATTACTGTTTGTTTTTGGTTGTATACTGGTACATGCACTACTGTTTGTTTTCATTTGATATACCAGTACATGTATTACTGTATGTTTGGTTGATATACCAGTACATGTATTATGTCTCCCAAAAATTTTGGAAGACATATTGTTTTACAGGCCTTCGCCGTGGTGGTCTGTTTCAAAAAAATACTTGTGTGACTTGGAGACAATGGGTAACAGTAAATCAACCCATTCCATTTTTGCTTGTGTGTACATTTTTAAGCCTTGTCCGCTAAAAATGGCCAAAAAAGATCAGAGGAAAAGACACAGAAAACAAGTTTGTGAGCAAGTACGTCTGTCCGGCCACATTTAGTTTGTCGACCTTCACAGTCTAACCATGGTGGGATTTCAAATAAATGTCCAGAAATACCCTAAATCTTCGGCAAATGCACAAAATGGCCGCTACAGCTAAAATTACAAAAATCTTGTTTGGCCTTCACAGGTCAAATACTGGTAGGATTTCAACCAAACTTTACAGGAGTGATCAGTACCATCCTAGTTGTGCACTATGCCGGCATGTTCCACTTGGCTTGCACAAAATGGCCGGCAGAGCTAAAAATAGAAAAATATTGCCCGGCCTTCACAGGACAAACTAGTGGTGGGATTTCAATGAAACTTTACAGGAGTGATCAGTATCATCCCTAGTTGTGCACAATACTGGCACGTTCCGCTTCGCTTCACAAACTGGCCACTAGAGCTAAAAATATAATAATATTGTCCTGCCTTCACAGGTCAAACTACTGGTGGGATTTCAATTAAACTTTACAGGTGTGACAGTATCAACCCTAGTTGTAAAAAATTCCAGCATATTTCGCTTCGCTGCACAAAATGGCCACCAAAACTAAAAATAGAAAAATCTTGTCGGCCTTCACAGGTCAAACTACTGGTGGGATTTCAACCAAACTTTACAGGAGTGATCAGTACCAGTCCTAGTTGTGCACTTAACCTGCATTTTCTGCTTCGATGTACAAAATAGCCGCCAGAGCTAAGGTAGAAAAAAATTGTCTGGCCTTCACAGGTCAAGCTTCTGGTGGGATTTCCGTCCGTCCGTTAGCAATTAGGTTTCCGGAGCACAAACTCCATTTTGCCCACAATATTCAAACTTTATAGGATGATTGTTCATATTGGGTAGAATACCCCTATTGAATTTGAGATTTCAAGATCAAAGGTCAATGTCACTATTATCTAAAAGCTGAAAACAGTTTCCACAGCATAACTTAAGTTCAATTTGGCCCACATTGTTCAAACTTAATAGGATGATTGTCCATAATAGATAGAAGACTCCTAACGATTTTTGGGTCACAAGGTCAAAGGTCAAGGTCACTATTACCTTAAAACTGAAACCAGTTTTGGGGGCATAACTGGCCCACATTTTTCAAACTTTATAGGATGATTGTCCATATTAGGTAGAAGACCCCTGTTGATGTTGGGGTCACAAGATTTAAGGTCACTGTTACTTTAAAACTGAAAACAGTTTCCAGGGCATAACTTAAGTTCCATTTGGTCCACAGTGTTCAAACTTCATAAGATGAGTGTCCATATAGGGTAGAAGAACCCTATTGATTTTGAGGTCACAAGGTAAAAGGTCGAGGTCACTATTTCCTTAAAACTGAACACAGTTTCCAGAGCATGACTTAAGTTCCATTTGGCCCACAGTGTTCAAATTCATAGTATTATTGTCCATATTGGGAAGAAGAACCCTATTGATTTTGAGGTCAAAAGGTCAAGGTCACTATTACTTTAAAATTCCGGGGCATAACTTGAGTTCCATTTGGCCCACAAACTTCAAACTTCATAGGATGCTTTTCCATATTAGGTAGCAGACCCCTATTTATATTGGGGGTCAAAGGTCAAGGTAACTTTTACCTTTAAACTTAAAACAGTTTTCGTAGTATAACTTAAGTTACATTTGTCCCACAATAATCAAATTTCATAGGAGGATTGTTATTTGAAGGAGGTAATACTTTATTTAATTCCCATGTCTTGAAAATGCTTCATCTTTACTGTGGTCAAGGGGTTAGAGTCGATGACTTCTAATCCAGTTACCTCTCTTGCGTCTGTTCGATCCCAGAGAGATTCTTTGGTAGTTAATGCGCGGAGGAAGGTAGTCAAGTACTGGTGTAACTCTCCAGGAACAATGGTTAGGAAACTACCCGCCTAATAATGACTGAAATACTGTTGGGAAAAGGCATAAAATGAAACAAACAAACTAAGAAAATCATTTTCGGAGTATAATGCTCCACCTTTGCGGTGCTCTTGCTTTCTATTACCCTTTTGGGTGTTGACAAAATGATGCCCCTTTTTTGACGTATAATTTCACGTACCACCACTCTCATAACCTATACAGTTTGAGGTATTGTTGTACATTTCTTCTATACTATAAAAAATGCTGGTCAGCATCTGTTTTATGCACCTTAGGGTTGGCATGTTGATTTTATCAGTTTTTGTAAAGTTAGTAATAGATTTTTAGTTTTAATCTTGTGTAATGTGTAGCCCCAAAAATAGTTGACCTAGAGAGTGGAGTGTGGGGGCACCCGTGTCCAATATGGACACATTTCTAGTTTTCTTTAATTTTCTGCTTAAAGATTTGTTTAAACTGTTTATTTGTTTGCTTTTAGAAAAAAGTTGAGTGTTGCCCCCGCCTGGTAGTGGCTCTTGTTGAGTTTTTGCCCTTTGTTAATTTTTTAGCTCACCTGTCACAAAGTGACAGGGTGAGCTTATGTGATCGCTTTTCGTCCGGCGTCCGTCCGTCGTCCGTCCGTCGTCCGTAAACTTTTACTTTAAATGACATCTCCTCATAATCCACTAAGCCAATTTCATCCAAACTTCACAGATATGTTCCTTTGGTGGTCACCTTTGAAAATTGTTCAAAGAATTTAATTCCATGCAGAACTTTGGTTGCCATGGCAACCAAAAGAAAAAAACTTTAAATATCTTCTTTTAAAGAACCCAAAGGGCTAGAGCTAAGAAATTGAGCATGAAACATCTTCTAATGGGTGTCCACCAATTTTGTTCAAATAAAAGCCCTGGGGTCAAAATTGGCCCCGCCCCAGGGGGTCATTGATTTTCCCTATATGCATATAGTAAAAACTTAAAATCTTCTTTTAAAGACTCCAAAGAGCTATAGCTAAGATATTTAGCATGAAACATGTTCTAATGGACGTCTACCAAGTTTTTTCAAATAAAAGCCCTCTGGTCAAAATTGGCCCCGCCCCGGGGGTCATTGATTTTCCTTATATGTGTATTACAAAAACTTAAAATATCTTCTTTGATAAAAACTCAAATAGCTAGAGTTTAGATATTAAGCATGAAACATCTTCTAGTGAGTGTCTACAAAGTTTGTTCAAATAAAAGCCCTGGGGTCAAAATTGGCCCCGCCCCAGGGGACATTGATTTTCCTTTATATGTGTATAGCAAAAAAACTTAAAAAATCTCCTTTGAGAAAAGCCCCAAATAGCTAGAATTTAGATATTAAGCATGAAACATCTTCTAGTAAGTGTCTTACAAAGTTTGTTCAAATAAAAATGCCCTGGGGTCCAAATTGGCCCCACCCCGGGGGTCATTTGATTTTCCTTATTATGTGTATAGCAAAAAAACTTAAAAATCTTCTTCGAAAAATCCGAATAGCTAGAGTTCAGATATTAAGCATGAAAACATTTTCTAGTAAGTGTCTACAAAGATTGTTCAAAAAAAACCCTTGGGTTCAAATTGGCCCTGCCCCAGGTGTGTCATTGTTTTTTAACTATATGTGTAAAGAAAAAAACTTGACCAGCTAGACTTAGATGTTTAGCATGAATCATCTTCTAATGGGTGTCTACCAAGTTTGTTCAAATAAAAGCCCTGGGGTTTAAACTTGCCCACTACGGGGGCCTATATACAGGTGAGCGACTTCAGGGCCATCATGGCCCTCTTGTTTACTTTATCTTGTCCAGAGCATAACTATAAGTTTGATTGACTCAAAATTTGGTATGTAAAGCTTTTTTTAATTGACCTGAAGTGCATTGCATAAGAATCCATCACAGATTCCTTCATTTGATATGTCAGTGAAAAACTTTTCCTTGGTATTTGTATATTTGATAATATAAAAATTTAATTTATCCTCATATAACATGGTTACTATCAATTTGAATGCCAATAAAGTTAAAGGTACGTGTACATTGCAAGAGTAGTGATAAAAATAGCGTATATTTAAGAAGAAAATGCCCTTACTAACAGCTATGCTGTGACTATTTGACAAGGCAAGGCGTCCGACTCGTGGAGTTTTTATAGTCTATAAAGAATAATGGGGAAACAATATGCACATTCCTTTTGCTTAGACAGAACAAGAAAATCAACTTATAGAAGTTTGCCATGTATAAGTTCTACTGTTTATTTGGACACACTGTATGGTAATCAAATGGACTTAAATACAAATATTACTTCATACAATAAACATTTTTGAAAATTACTGAATAAAACATAATTGTTTGTATTATTATTTATATTATAGGAGATAAAAAGACGCAAGGTAGAAGAGTCTCCTAAACAAAACAGTTGAAATATGAAAATGCTAAATCAGGTATGTCATATGGAATATAAAAAAGGTTAAAATTGGGTATGTTATATAGAATATTAAAAAGGCTAATCAGGTATGGTATATAGAATATTAAAAGGCTAAATCAGGTATGTTAATATAGAATATTAAAAAGGCTAAATCAGGTATGTTATAATAGAATATTAAAAGGTTATATATAGAATTCTAACAGGACCCGTATTTTTTTTTCCCTATTTGAACATGAAAAACCGTAGGTGTGTTATTATGCAATAAAAATACTGTTTGACGCTCTATATTTTAGACACGTGACGCGCTGACAATAAAGTACGGAAACAAAGGCGCAATTTAGCTAATTATCATGTACGGCAACATTTATTTGTTTGATGTCATGTTAGAATCGAAATAATAATATATCCAAATCCGTGATTTTTATTGCTTGATAACATCACTGTTGTCGTTCGGATGTGCATTATTATATCAATCCGGCTACGCACTCGTGATATATTTTTCCAGCATCTGAACTCCAAACAGTGATGTTATTGAGCAGTAAAATCACTGTTTGGCACATATTATTTCTTATTTGAAATGGCTAAATCATGTATATTATTTGGAATATGGAAAGGCTAAATCAGGTATGTTATTTGGAAATATAAAAAGATTTAATCAGGAATGTTTTATAGAATCTGAAAAGGCTTAATCAGGTATGTTTATAAAGAATTGAAAAAGACTAAATTAGGTATGTTATATAGAATGGTAAAAAAAGGCTAGATCAGGTAAGTTAACTATGGAATATAAAAAAGGGTAAATCAGGTATGTTATATAGATATTAAAAGGCTTAAATCGGGTATGTTATATAGAATAGAAAGGTTAAAATCAGGTATGGTATATACAATTCTAACAGGACCCCGCATTTTTCCCCTATTGAACATAGAAAATCCGAAAGTGTGTGTTATTATGCAATAAAATCACTGTTTGAACGCCTCTATTTTTAGACATGTGACGTAATTTATACATGTGTACGGTAACTTTTTTTTTTTATTTATAAACAAACTCATGGCCCTTAAGGGCAGATGAGAGTGAACATAACAAACAAAAAATGAATAATATAAAACATGGCGTGAAGTAAATAAGTAAAATAAGGAAGATGACTTATTGAAATTTCAAAAGCATTATAGCTTTGACAAAAATGGCTAGATTAACATAAAGTATTTCTGTTGTCGCTACACATAAGAGCCTGAAAATTTAAAATAACTAGGAAACCTTCAATAATAGTTACTGATATACCTGTGTCTTTCATGATTAAAAATAAGTACATTTAAAAATATAATGAAATTCATCAACCTATTTCTTGACTGATTACAAAAGTGAGCAATGTTCTATTTTCTCTTTCAAATACCAAACTAGCGACCTTTCTCTATAATGGAATATTCGAATTGAGACATCTAAATTACAGAGAGCAATTGCTTAAATTTCTTGGTAAACTAGTAAATAATGTTCTAATTTAAATTGAGTTTTATATATTCTATAGTTTAAACACTTAGCAGAATCAAAAACATCACTATTCCATACTTGTAAAAACTGATCACGTAATCGTAATTTTATTACATATTTAAAATTATTAAAATTTGCAACATTCTGAGTTATCCAAAAATCAGAAAACCAATATTATTCAAAGTAGATGTGACGCGCTGACAATAAGTACGGAAACAAAGGTGCAATTTAGCTAATTATCATGTACTGCAGCATTTATTTGTTTATGTCGTGTATAATTGAAATAATAATATATACGAATTGGTGATGTTATTGCTCGATAACATCACTGTTTGTCGTTCGGATGCAAATCATTGTATCACTCGGGCTACGCCCTGGTGATATTATTCCCAGCATCCAAATTCCACACAGTGATGATATTGAGCAATAAAGAAGCAGTTTGGAATATATTAATTCTTAATTTGAAAAGGCTAAATCAGGTATGTTATTTGGTGATATAAAGACTAAATCAGGTATGTTCCTATAGAATCTGTAAAAGGCTACACAATCAAGGTAATGTTATATAGAATAGAAAAAGGCTAAATCAGGTATGCTAATATAAAATAGAAAAGGCTAAATCAGGTATGTTATATTGAATATTAAAAGGCTAAAATCGGGTATGTTATATAGAATAGGAAAGATTAAATAAAAAATATGAAAAGGCTAAATCAGGTATGTTATTTGGAATATAAAAAGACTAAATCAGGTATGTTCTATAGAATCTGAAAAGGCTTAATCAGGTATATTATATAGAAAAGAAAAAGGCTAAATCATGTATGTCATATAGAATATGAAAAAGGCTAGATCCGATATATTATATAGACTAGAAAAAGGCTAGATCAAGTATGTTACATAGAATAGAAAAAGGCTAGATCAAGTAGGTTTTATAGAATAGAAAAAGGCTAAATCAGGTATGTTATATATAATAGAAAAAGGCTAGATCAGGTAGGTTATATAGAATAGAAAAAGGCTAAATCAGGTATGTAATATAGAATAGAAAAAGGCTAAATCAGGTATGTTCTATAAAATCTGAAAAGGCTAAATCAGATATGTTATATAGAATAGAAAAAGGCTAAATCAAGTATGTGAAATAGAATATGGAAAGGCTAAATCATATATGTTATATAGAATCTGAAAAGGCTAAATCAGGTATGTTATATAGAATAGAAAAAGGCTAAATCAGATATGTTATAAAAAACGTGAAAAGGCTAGATCAGGTAGGTTATAAAGAATATGGAATGGCTTCATCATGTAAGTAATACAACATTTGTAGAATATTAATGCTATTATTTGAGATTTGCCTCGTCGGTGCACTAAAGAATATCTATGACAAAACGAACATTTGAATTATTTCAAATGTTACCTGGACTTTTTCATTACATTAACTGTTTAGGTCAAATACTTAACAGTTAATTTTTATGCCCCCACCCCTTTAAGGAGAAGAAGAGGTACATGTATTTTGCTTATGTCGATTTATCGGTGGAACTGTCGGTCTGTCTGTCGGTAGACCACATGGTTTCAGCTGATTATCTTAAAAACTATGTATCACGAAGTATTCATATTTCACATTCTGATTGGTCATAACTAGTAGATGACCCTATTGATTTTGGGGTCACTAGGTCTAAGGTCAAGGTCATATGGGTCTTAAATGTCAAAATGTTTGTTGCTGATTATCTTAAAAAAGTATTTATCAAAAGGTATTCATATTTCACATAGTGATTGGTCATAGCTAGTAGATGACCCTATTGATTTTGGCGTCACTAGGTCAAAGGTCAAGGTCAGAGGGCCCTTGAATGGTAATAAGATTTCTGCTTATCATCTCGGTTACTATTTTTCACAAAGTCTTCAGGGGCCTTAGATGTCTCAATATCTTGAAAACTATTTATCAGAAAGTCTTTATTTGTTTCATAATAGAACTCTTCCATGTACCCATTTTTGGCAAGTTTCTATTACAAAATTACCAATAATGTGAGTCAAGGGCTAGAAAGGTGGCTTATGTGTTTGACATTTCTTGTTTTCTTAGTTCTTGGTTAATTTATTTTTAGAATTAATTGTAACTTGGACAAAACAATACCTTTGACACAGCTGAAGAGTTTAATAATTCAAATAAGACATTGATCTTAAAATTTCCGTGGCCAAGACAGGCCGTCAAGGTCAAATTTTGACCTAATTATGATGATTTTATCATATATTATTATTTGTGGCCCCCAGTATAAGGGGGCGGGGCATTTAGTTTAAACCCTTGTCTTGTTCATCCCCTTTTTTGTGTCACTAGTCAAAAGTAATTGACCTAAGAGTCATGAACCTTACAGGAATGTTTATCAACATGTAAGTTGTGCACGCTAGGTATTTTCATCGTGGATTATTTAGTTGTTAAGAGTTATTGCCCTTGACTTAGTAAACATTTGCAATTTGCAACTTGTGTTGGACGTAACTCAAAAAATATTTGACTTACAGTCATGAAACCTATTTTCAACTTGTATCGTACGTAACTAATTTTTTTTTTTGACCTATAGTCATAAAACCTTACAAGAATGTTACTCAGCATGTGTAGTTGTGCAGCTGGGTATTTTTGTGTGGATATTATTAGTATTTTTAGAGTAAATGTTGGTCAGTGTGTGGTCTTATGCACCTTGGGGTTTTTCTTGTGGATTTTTTCAGTATTTGTAGTATTTGCCCTTTACTTAATAAAAGATTTTTAGTTTTCAACTTGGGCACATGTAGCCAAAAAAACTAATTTGACATACAGACATAGGATTGACAAATCGATTGAGTGTGGGGGCACCTGTGTCCTATGGACACATTTCTAGTTTTACATTTAATTTATACTTTTACAAAACAACACTACAAAATCATCATTTCAATGTCAGAGAATTCTCTAGTTTGTAATAGAATCTGGTTATTTTTAGATTATTTGTGAGTATTTTCTAATTTATGGGCTGTTTTATCAATTTCAGGTTTTCGTACTCAATTGATAGAACATTATCGCAGTGATGTGCTTAAAGTATCAGCAATACCTTTACAACCTGATGAGGAAAATTATATCTTCAGTGACGTTTATATAAGACCCACGATAACAAACAAGATAGAAAAGAACAGAGGGGAGTCTGAGGAAAAAGAAATAAAGACCATGTCAGAGATTTTCAAAAAGAATGGGGAACCACAGAAGTTTATTTATGTTGTTGGAGATGCAGGGTCTGGTAAGAGTAGTTTCTGTAAATATTTGATCAACTGTTGGTGTATGGCACAAAATACACAAGTGATGGACACAATGAAGATGATGAATTTGATGGAGTTCAAGGAAATGAAGAAATTTGATTTCATGTTTTATATTTCTCTCTAGACATAACATAAAAAGGCAAAGTATCGCCAAGAAATGCTTGAAATGCGATATGATAAGATTAAAAAAATTTAAGTAAACTTCTGGAAAATGATTCTGAAAAGATAATTATTTTGCTTGATGGTTTAGATGAATGGTCTTTCTTTTTTTTGACAAGTGAGAACTAAGGAAATGAGTTCCAGGCAGGCCTTCCTGAAACGTGACTTTACAAAGAAATACACAATTGTTACTACATCACGGCCATGGAAAATTCACAGTTTGAGAGTAAGTAATAGAGAGATTCATCAATTATTGAAAATTAAAAGGGTTTTGATGAAACAAATGAAAAAGAAATGATTAAGAAAACAATAACAGCATTGAATGAATCATTAGATCCTAATGTGTGTGAAAAAAAACTTAAGGTACAGTCTCTGGTTGGCCTGAAACAGGTACCAATTACGCTGCAGCAATTGGTTTGTCTATGGTGTGATGGTAAACTCAATAAAACCTCAAGGTGTGCTATTTATACTGGTATGTTAGAACTTTATTTCACATGGAATATCAATAAAACTTTAGGAAATAATACAGGATGTATCGAAAGTTCTCAGAATGTTGAACTCCCTCAGTATTTAACAGATGTAGAGATATGTAGATTAAATAGTCATCTTATATATGGTGTGTCGCACTTGGCTTATGAGACATTGTTCAATTATACAAAGGATAAGTCCTTAACATTTGACAAATCTGTGTTTGATGAATTGAAAATATCACAAAGAGTGCGAGAAACATGTCTGAAACTGGGAATTTTGACAGAAGATAAATGTCCTTCTTTATCTGTATCCAAACCTAAAAGCTCACTGTTTTCTTTCATTCACAAATCAATGCAAGAATTTCTGGCTGCAGTGTATATTGGTATCAATTTCAGTGCAAAAATTGGTTTGTCAGATAGTACAGGAAATGTTGAATTAGCCAAGAAGTTTATTAATGAGGTTTTTCAGAAATGTTCAACAGTTAATGACATATTAGAGCAGTCAAATGTTATCATTATGCTATCTGGTTTAGAACCTAGATTAGCAACTCATGTTTCAAAATACATATATGATACTGTGTCAAAAGACTGTCGTGTTCAGGAATACAGGAGAACAATAAGTAGTGAATTATTATATTTAATTGATTCTGATACTAAATATATTGCTGATATTCAAAAGTTTATGTTTGAATCAATGGAAGAATTCAATGCAAAATGTAGTATAGAAAGTAATCCTGTATTTTATATAGGAGATTTGGTCATTGATAGATGGGGTCAGTATTGTGATATTGTTTGTTCAATTATTGATCAAAAACACATTGTTCCTGACTCTGTTCTTTCTATTAATGTAAATAACATCAACACGGCAAATGTTAAATTTACAAAATATTTACCAATGTTTCACCATCTTGAAAAAATTGTAATATCATATGAAATAGAAATAAATGAATTAGAATTTCTAAGGTTATCAAGTTCACAAAGTGATAGTACACAGAGTGATGAACAGATGATTAATGAGATTAACAATTGTGTTTGTGAGACAATTAAAGTAAATACTTCAACATTAAAATCTCTGTCTCTTCATGTCTCTCACAATGACATGTATAACCCAGTGTGTAAAACAGTTGTTAGTTACCTACCTAGTATGATCAATCTTGTAGCAATAAGAATGAGTGATATAAGAATGAGTCATGATGATACTACTACATGTTGTAATTTTCTTGAGGGAACCAGTCATCTTGAACAAATAGATCTTCGTATAGTTAAATGTGAGTGTGAGAAGCAGCATGATGTAAATTTATCAAAACATCAACAACTTCAGTACCTTTATTTGAATAATACTGTTACTGTGATAGATGCTGATACTACAAACCTTGAAATATTTACATTTGGTGAATTGAAAGATAGCAATTATGAGAAAATATTTGATATTATTAGAAAATCTTACAAATTAAAAAAACTTAAATTGTATGGAGATGATAACAATAAATCTCAATTATATCATACCAACATAACAAAGAGACTAGTCAGAGTATTACCATTGTTACACAATCTCAGTAAGCTTGAGTTACGATGGTGTAGGTTAACAGACAATATAATACAGTCACCTTTAGAGATGAAGAGTTTAAAGTACATTAAGCTTTATGCAGTCATAATGAGTTTGACAACATGGCAGAAATTTGTTGATAGTCTTCCTGTTATTCCTCATACTGTAGATGTGAGAGTAGAGCACTGTTATATAACAGGAGATGACGAGGAGTGTAATGGTTATAGGTTAATATTGACATCACATGGACTTAGAGGAGGGAAGGGAAATGTTGCTATACAATATGTAAAAGATCAGGATCAGTTATTTCATGTTAAACAGGATGGTACTATTTGGTTTGTATTTTCAACAAAAAAGTGATATAGTAAACTTGTAGTAAACATAGATTATTGCATGTTAAAAGAGATGATTTGTTTAAATTTTCAACAAAAAGGGTATAAAAGTATCAATTTAGAATACATGAAGTGTTTAAACTAAATTATTAAAAGAGATGATAATTTGGTTTTTCATTTTCGACAAAAAGAAAATGATGTGATTTTTAACATAGTGAGAGAGAATACATACAGTACATAGTGCTTATTAATAATTTAAATTATTTCATGATAAAAGACATAATTATTAAAATAAACATTATCAGCAAAAAAATATAAAAAAAAATACTAAAGTTACATATTGATATGTTAAATAATGATTGTAATACAATATATGATAGATAACAATCATCAAAAACAGATCATAAATATCAATTTCTGATCATTGTAGTAATTTTGAAATTGATGAAAGTAATATTCAAAAGTGTATTTAAATAAATAAATGAAAGAAATGCAGTGGATTATTATATTATATGATAGGAATAGGGAATGGTATATGTAAATAATGGTTATATAAGAAATATGTCTATATGGTATTTACAGTTGAATGTTATTAATAAATACCAGTTATATGATATATAGGACAAGTGATTGGTATATAAAAAATACCAGTTATATGTTAAATATGCAAAGGAAATGGTATATATCAATACCAGTTATAAGATATAAAGAAAAATGGAATGGTATAAATGAATACCAGTTATATGTTATATAACACAAAGGAATGTTATATGTAAATACATGTTATAAAATATTAAGACAATGGAATTTTTTATGCTAATACCAGTTGTATGATATATAGGACAAATGATTGGTTTATGTAAATACCAGTTATATGTTATATTGAACAAGGGAATGGTATACATAAATACCAGTTATATGTTATAAAATACAAGGGTATTGTATAATAAATACCACTTATATGATATATAGTACAGTGGAACAGTATATCTTATCACAAATTATATGTTATATAGGATTATATGATATAGAGGAAAAGTAAATGGTATATATGAATACCAGTTATATGAGATATTGGACAGGTGATCAGTATATGTAATAACCAATTATATGATATATATGATTATATGATACAGAGGAAAAGTAAATGGTATATATGGATACCAGTTATATAGGATATAGCACAGGTGATCAGAATATGTAATTACCAGTTATATGATATATAGGGTTATATGATACAGAGGAAAAGTAAATGGTATATATGAATACCAGTTATATAAGATATAGGAGAGGTGATCAGTATATGTAATAACCAGTTATATAATATATAGGGTTATATGATATAGAGGAATAGTCAATCGTTTAATAATGAATACTTGTTAGATGATAAATATGACAAGTAAATGGTATACATAAATTGTTTCATTTACATGTTATATTTTAGTGATTCCTTCTTGGATTGTTTTATATTGAAAATATTGAAAAAAGTTAAAAAATTTTATTTATGTAAAAAAAAATAATGTGTACAAGTTAAAAATTTTTAGTATTTTCAAAGTTAAAATTAAAAAGGGCTCCCCTGA